>NC_026007.2:68927416-68992780 GCF_000442705.2 Elaeis guineensis
TCCCAAACTTAGGCATTCGCCCCAGCTTCGGCTACCCAGCAGTGCATAACTAGCCCTTAGGGCCCGTTCTTTTGTAGGTAAAAGATTTACCCATGAAACTATATTTTTCTGGGTAAGTATTTCCCAGATAACATTTAGACAGGAAAATAACTTACCTATGTTCTTTTATACATGGGAAAGTGGCTTTGAAATCTGTTACCCATGTTCTTTTGCATTATTACTTTCCCGGATAAGTTGCTAAACTTTATCCATATTTCTCATAATACCCTTTATGCTTTGGGTCAAATTTGATGATTTATTTATAAAGCTTATTTTTTTTGTACCAAACTAAGTAATTTTTTTTGTACCAAACTAAGCTTTTAGTCTATACCAAATTATCCTAACATAATAAAATTATCAACTTCTAATAAAGATATATTTTATTAGTTTGAGTTATTAGGCATTAACGATAGAGGCATCGGAAACGAGAAAAAATGATATTTTAGGAATAAAATTAAGAGATCACTTTACCGGTTGATGGAAAATCATTTAGCCATCCCCTGGATGGGTAAAATTTTCCTCCTATTTCATGGGTAAATGCCACCAATGGAAAATAATTTACCCATCTTGAAATCTGTGAGAACATGGGTAAGTTGGTCAATAGGAAAGTTGACCAACTTTCCCATGATATTTACCCATAAAAGAACGAGCCCTTAAGGTCCACTCCTCTTATTTTTTAGTTCGGCCATCGTGTTGGTGGTATCCATAGGAAGTCTCCGTGTGACCGTCAAATCGATCCATTAAGGGCCATAACTAGCCGTGATGATTGCAAGGAACTCCTACGCAGCCTGATCATATCATCCATTAAGGATAGCGGCTTATCATGACATCCGCAAGAAATCCTTATGTGATCTAGTCACATTAACTCATTAAAAAACATGGCTAGCCACATGAAGGATTGAGTCACATCAACCATCAAGTTCACTAGGGTCATCAATGGAAACAGTCGGCCACGTGCCACCTGTTGAGTTTACGAAAATCAAGGGTATGCCCCACAGGAGCAGGGTGGCCTCATGCAATCATTTCCTTCCATAACTCCTCTATAAATAAGGAAAACAAGGGACCAAGGATATGCCAAAAAAAAACTCTCACACATGCTCTTTCCCCTCTCTTCTAGATTACTGATTTGAGCATCGGAGGATTTTCGTCGGAACCATTCTCGGTCGAAAACTTTTTTTGCAGGTCCAATCATCGTCATCTTCGTCGAATTTCTATTTACTTCAGTCACTCCGGCCCAATTCGAAAATCTGCGGCAACATATCAGAATTAGAATAGATGTCAAAAAGCCTTAAGTAATTTTTTACTAAAAGTAGTGCAAATTGCCGGCTCATGAATACCTAGATCTAGCAGCCAATTAAAGTATAAATAATTTTAGATGAATAAGTAGGTATGTTATTTCTTCTACCATAATTGAATCAAAAATAATTACTCAATTTTTTGAGGCAAGATGGATATAATTTAAGTTTTGACTACAGGAAATTACAAAGTGCTATAGATCTTAGTGTGATGCATAAAATTGTTCCATTAACAGATATCTTGGTGGTGCTTTGCCCACTCCATGGGCTTCGATCCTCATTGTATGCTGGCAAACTGACATCCTGAGATTAAACTTTAATTCAATATAGCATGAGCACTTGGGATCTTCCTCTATTAATTTGGAGCAAATTCAGGAAGAATGTCATCCACCTTGTTCTTCGTGACAACGACAATAACATTGACATCATGCTTTGTAATAACTTGGTGGTATATTTAGATACGAACAGTAAGAGAACAGGTATTTAGAGATTTGTAGACCTCTGCCGAAGAAACGGCTGAGCAGTAGGAGAGACTCTGAGGCCTAGGCACTAGCAATTCCGTTCAATGGGTTGGAGATCTCCGTAAAGAGGAGAGAAGGCTCCATAATTTCTGGGTTGATCCTCCTGTATCTTACTACAAACAAAATGCCAGCTTTTCAATGATTGCAAGACCTTGTGAAGAACCAAGAAGATAAAACAACTCTTCCGAAGGATACACTATAGCCAAGTTTTGGAGTAGGAGGGTGTACGTGGTTGGTTGATTAGAGTTCATGGTTCCCTCTCGTCTTCAGAGGATATCCAATTGAGACAGCTGACCGATTTTCTTTTCACTATATGTCCGACCTACCAGAGATATAGATGTGATTATGTGGAAACCAAATAGTGAGAGGCTCTTCAATGTGGTTTCCTACTATAAATTCTCAATTGTGGAGGTTTGAAGTGGAGATTTCACGAGTTACTCTGGAAAGCAAAGATGCTAGAAAATGTCAAAGTGTTCTTTTGGCCAACTTTTAAGAAGAAGTTGCACACCGGTGAGGTCCTTGCTAGAAAAGGTTTGAGAATATCTTAGGCTACTCGCTTTGTAGTGTTCGGGAAGAGAGAGTCTCTCACCTATTCATTAGGTGCCCTTTCGCTCAAGCATGATGGCCTCCTATTCTTGCACGCTTAAATGTTCAAGATAATGCTTCCCAATTTTCAATCTGGACTATATGGAGGAAGAGATTGATTCAACCAAGATTTTGAGAGGAATGGATCTAACAGGTCAGCTCTATTATGTAGCATATATGGTATGAGTGGATAATATTCTTGAAAAGAAGGATGACTGTAACTTTAGTTGTGCATAAGCCTTTGTATGCATTCTCTCATTGGGGTAACCTAAGCTCTGGAAACGCTTTAGGTAGCCATAGAGCTATTTTAAGCAAGTTGTCCTCCAATTGCTAAAATTATATCCTCTCCCTTGTACCATCTTCTCCTTGTTCCATTTGTAAATTTCTTCTATGAACATAGCGTGGGGGAAGTTTCTCACTTCCTATGCTTTTCCCTCAAAACAAACTCTTCTGGAGGAATTCTGTAGAATTTTGTTCCTTCTAGATCTCCCAAAATGGATACCAACAGTATCCGAGCAACCCCGCGTATCAGGCTGCAGAAATGGTTCATGTGAGTAAACAATGTGGCAGGGCAAAGGATGCTTAGCAAAATATCTAGTTTCTCATGGTGATGGTAGTACCGGTCAAGGCAGCATGTGGTTCAAATAATGCAAATTTTGGGTAGCTAGCTTGTTTCCTGTTTCAAGAATGTGGATTTCTATGGCTCAGAAAACACAGGTCCAATCTAGAACGACCAAAGGCTAGCTAGCTGTGTCTGGTTATAAAATTAACTTTAAGCAAAGAAGAGATATATAGTGGGTTGGTTATTCCACCAAATTTCTTATCCTTTCACGGGATTGGACTGTTAGAAGAACAACATGAATTTAATATTATGATAAATATAAATTATGTGAGTGGATTATGCATGCTGTCTAGGTACAAGAGATGTATTAAATATGAGTACATGAACTTATGTTAAAAATATGTGGCTTTTCGGAAAGTGCGAACACATGTATTAGAAGATTAGGAATATGTGTGTCCAAATATGTTAGTATATTAATTAATGTATTTATAAGTAGGATAAATAGAAGAGGTTTTCTTAGTTGTAGTAGGAGTTGGATATGAAATGAATATAAGTTGTGATATTGTTAGTAATTTCTCTCCTCTCTCAAGCATTTCTTATCATATGTGATTGAGTATCCACTATCAAATTCTAACAAATTGGTATCAAAGCCGGATGGTCCTAAGGTAATAGTCAAAGCAAGATACAATCCGAAGAGGTATGAAGGTGAAGAATATTTTTCATAAGTTAAATAGGAAAATCCAGGCTAGAAGACCTATTAAGTGTATAGTTTGCAAATTGTGTGATACTTGGGTTCAAAATCAGGAATAGATACACATTGAGTTAGTGCGGGTCAAAAAAAAGAAGACTAGAAGTCTTTCGTGGAAAGAGATGAAAAAGTCTCTGAAAAAGTGCAATTGCCAAGTGAATTATATTTTTTGATAAAGTACAATGAAAAACTATATACCTGGTGAGGTAATATCAATTATTGTAATAATTTTATTTAAAATGATACTCAAAGTTTGCTTGAGAATTTAAATTTACCATCACTCTCATTTTTATGTGAAAAGTATAAATTAGATTATGATCCTATTTTTATGGCTTATACTAATCTTGATGACGAATATAGAAGACATATGATTTATGAGGATAAATTTAGTATAAAGAAAGAACTGGAGCAAGAAGCAACATTAAAGCAATCAAGCATTTCAGAATTATGTGACTTTGTAATAAGAGACGTGAACTACAAAGAACTATGAGATTTGAAATGACCATCAAAAACTGACTGAGATGTGCAAGAAAGTGGTAGAGGAATGTAATGTATTGAAAGAGAAGTTGGCGATGTTGGACAATAGTATAGAGGGAATTCAATAGCAATTATAATAGAAAGAAAGAATATCCATCCTCAAGATATATTTCAGCTGTCAGAGATTTTTCTTCAGGATATGGATCTGTTATGAAAAGATGAAGTAAAAAGTTAAACAAAATTCATGTCTAAGAGGGGGTGTTAGAAGATAACCATGAATTTAATATTATGATAAAATATATTAAACTATATGAGTGGGATTATGCATGCATGTCTAGGTACAAGAGATGTATTAAATATGAATACATGAATTTGTCTAAGAATGTGTTTGTGACTTTTAGAAAAGTGTAAATACATGTATTAGAAGTTTAGGGATATGTGTGTATCTCTTAGGAAAAGTATGTGAGATATTAATTAATATATTTATGAGTAATATAAATAGAAGTTATTTCCTTAGTGTATAGTAAGAGTTGAATATAAAATGAATATAAGTTGTAATATTATTAGTAATTTCTCTCCTCTTTCAAATATTTTTTATCATATGTGATTGGTATTTACCATCAAATTCCAATATATTGTGCTCTACGGAGACAACTCATTGTATTGTTGAAAGAATTACGAGGAATAGAGATAGCCAAACTCTCATTCCCTCTTTGGTGACCAAGTACGGCCAAAGAGTTTACGTGCATATGAGTATTTGGACTCCCTAATTAATTGTATATTTTAATAAATAGAGAGGTCCAAATGGTGCAGGCCGCCAGGGTGCTCATTGACCATCAGTGTTGTGGCGTGACATCCACACCAGTTTTTATCTGACATGGCTGCAAAGTATATTTTTAGACGAAAGAACAGGTCATGGTAATACAAACATGCTTACGATGTGGACGGTCTGCTGACCAGTTGTCCTCATTCTTTCTCGCTAGTCTAGTTTTGTGCACCTCACAGGAGAGAGGAGGAGAGGGAGGAGGAGGAGGAGGGAGGAGGGAATGCCACCTAATAATAGTGTGTCCGATTTGGGCGCCACCAAATTAAGTTGAAACAGTCTCTAAAGATCCCCAAGAAACCAGCCTGACCACATCTTCTCCAACCTCCAGCCAAAGGGGGACCCATCTCAGGCAATCGACTCCCACCCTCACCAACCCTATATAAACACCACCTTCCCCGCTTCCTTCCAAGGCCAGAAACACATAAGGAGCTCCGGCTCCAAGTCTTTCTTTATCCTTCCCCTCTTCTCTCCATTCCATTTTATTAGGGTCCATTCTCCACCTCCTCTTAAAGGTGCAAAAAGAAAAGGGGGGCAAAAAAGTTAAAGATGGCGAAGAAGGTCCTCATCGGGGCCGTCTCGGGGATCCTCCTGGTGGCGGCGGTGATCGGCGTGGTGGCGGGTGTCAGGCGGTCCCAAACCACATCCTCGGGCGGCGGAGATGTCGGCTTGTCGAGCACATCAGGTACGTTTCCGCCTTCTGCCAACCGACGCAGTACCAGGACACGTGCGAGCGCACCCTTTCGAAGGTGAGCAACTCGACCGCCCCCAACGAGATCATCCAGATGGCGATCAACGCCACCAAGGACGCAATCCGGTCCAAATTCGACGTACCCGACAAGATCCTGAAGGACATCCCCGAGCCTGGCCCCCAACCTCCCCCAGCGCAACTTGTCGATGCTCCAGGACGCGCTCACCGACTGCAAGAAGCTCCTCGAGGACACCATCGACTTCCTCGACGCCACCTACGTGCTGTCCAACAACATGGAGGATCTGGTGCTCCGCTCCAACGATGTCATCACCTGGATGACCTCCATGAACCTCCAGGTGTCGTCCTGCCTCGATGGCATCGAGCACCCCGCCGTCCATCAGGCCATGATCAAGGAACTCGGCAACTCCACCGAGCTCCGCAGCAACGCCCTCACCATGGTCGCCCGGGCCTCCAAAGTGTTCCAGGCCTTCGCATCCAGTTGAACACCGGCGCCGACTCCCGCCGCCGGCTTCTCACTCACGACGAGACCGTCTACGACAGGGACTCCGAGGGGTACCCCACCTGGCTCTCCACCACCGACAGGAAGCTGCTGGCCCAGGACATGGTGAAGCCAAACGTGGTGGTGGCCAAGGACGGGAGCGGCAACTTCAAGACCATCAACGACGCCCTCAAAGCCATGCCGGCTGCATACCCCGGTCGGTACGTCATCTACGTCAAGGCCGGCGTCTACAATGAGAAGGTCCTCATCGACAAGAAGAAGATCAACATATTCATGTACGGTGACGGCAGCAAGAAGACCATCGTGACCGGCAACGCCAACTACAAGGCCGGAGTCAAGACCGATCAAACCGCCAGCTTCGGTGAGCTGCCTCTTCCTTGCTAATTTATAGTGATGATATAGGGAACTACATATCTAATATCTATACAAGTCCACTCTTCTGAATGGACCATGGCGATAAGCATCGGCTAATAATTACAAGACAAAGACAAAAAGAACTTTTGCTATACGTGGATTTGATACTGATATATTGGAGGCGTGGGCTATTTGCAGCCGTGCAGGCGCCCGGTTTCATCTGCAAGCATATGGGCTTCCGCAACACCGCGGGACCCGAGGGGCACCAAGCAGTGGCCTTCCGTATCAACGCCGATCTCGCGGTGTTCTTCAAGTGCCGGTTCGATGGGTACCAGGACACGCTGTACGTCCAAAGCGGGCGCCACTTCTTCCGCAACTGCGTCGTCTCAGGAACCATCGACTTCATCTTCGGCGGCGGGGCGAGCGTCCTCCAGAACTGCCTCATCATCGTCCGCCGCCCGATGGACAACCAGTTCTCCGCCGTGACGGCCGCCGCTGGTGACCTCCCTGATGAGAACAGCGCCATCGTCATCCACAACTCCCGCATCCGCCCCGACCAGAGGCTGTTCCCCGACCGGTTCAGGCTCAAGACCTACCTCGGCCGGCCCTGGAAGGCGTACGCCAAGACCGTCGTCATGGAGACGGAGATCGGTGACCTGATCCAGCCCGAGGGGTGGAAGGAGTGGGATGGGCAACCGGAGCATTGCAAGACGGCGTACTACGCCGAGTTCCAGAACCGCGGGCCCGGAGCGGATACCCGCGCCCGGGTGAGGTGGCCCGCGTTCCATGTGATCCAGCGACAGGAGGCTCAGAAATTTACGGTGTCCAATCTGTTGTACACTCATGGTGGCGACTGGATCGCCCTCGCGGGTGCACCCCAAATCAAGGGCTTCCGCCGCGCCTAAAACGGACGCACGTGCATGGGTGCCCTCAGCCGTGCATGCATGCAAAGGTGGCGTGGAAAGAGCGAACGACGCGAGAGAAGAGTTGGGAGAGAGAAGCTGAGAGCAGAGATGAGAGTGTGAAGCAGCTTGCTCTTTCTAATTTATTTTTACTTTGTGTTTTGAAAGAATAAGGATGGAGAGAGAAATATGTGGATTTGGTTTTTCTTTAAAATGAAGGATTGAATGGTTGGATGATCTCCGATCCATTCTAACCTCCTTTCTTAATTGAAATTCTTATATTATTATTTTCTGTTATCCTCTGCAAGTTTGCATGGAATTTTGTGGCATAACCTTGGGTAATCACCTTTACATTTTCACATCGGACTTTTTAATTCTCTCCAACTCTTCCTAATAATGCATGCATTTATCGATATATCATCAACAGCAGCATCAGTGTGTTTCTAGTGCGTTGTAAGGACGCGGGGTTGGGTAGGTTGTAGCCCAAAAAAAGTAAAGAAGAAACATAGAAAAGAAGAGTTAAAAACTATCCTCCATCAAACGAAAATATGGCACTTGACTGCTTGGATCCTGAGCAGCTCGCTGGAGAAATTTTGCCTCCGGAGAAACATATCACTTATACCTCGAGCTCCAACATTGGCAGAGTTCAGCTGGTTGGTTACTTTCACGGTAAATATGGAAAACTTATATGTATTAATCAATTAGTATTGGCCCTCGATCAATATTCTTACAAACCAACCCCTTCTCACTGGGATATTTGGCTAGCTTAGCTTCTAGCTTACCATGACCCTGATGAGCACTACTCAAGTCCACTGATCCTGCGAACTACAGCGCTGCTATATATTTTGGAAACTCCCCAAGAAAACCTCATTTGTCGCTGTGATAAAAGTGATCCTCGAAATGAACCAACCATTCATCAAAAAAAAAAAAAAAAATGACCCATCCCAATTAGACTCAAGCTGGAATTTTTGAGCTTTGAAATAGAGTGGTGTGACCATTCAGCTAAGACCTAGTTTATATATATATACACCGCCACCCATATTGAGTTCATGAGCTCTTTCTTTAAAAAGGAAACAATAAGAGTGCATTAGTGAAAATGAATGTTCTTATCAATGATTGATCAAGAGGAAGGGCCACCCATATTATAATTCTTGGGGTTGCATCATCCCAACAATCGAACCCTAAAATTTTGGTTTTAATGGTGCGACCATCAGGGAAAGCCCAATTCGTTCGAACATACATACACACATACATATAAACATATATATGCGTATATATAGTTTAGCTCTTGGCTTAAAAAAGAGGAAAAGGAGGAGCGCATTAGCAAAAACTAATGTGCTTATGGAAGAAGGATAACATGTTTTAATAACCCCTTTTTTATATGGGTATTAATGATTTATATTCATTCGGCCATAGCGATCCATATATATATATATGCTATGCTTTCTCTCATGTAAATTGCACATAGCTGGCTTTTTTGTTGTTTTACGTTATATATTCTCTAATGTATCCTAATGTAATGCCATGTTGAAGTATGGTTGGACTCGAACAACCTCACTTAAACCACCTTATGTGAGTCCAGTCACGGGCGCGTAAGCGTAATTGTATAGATACCCAGTCACGGGCGTACCAAGCGTAAATATGATCATGGCTAGTTAATAAATTAAATTCGTTAACTTTATATCATGGATTAGATTATATATTATGGAATATCGGAATCTGATCTTGTTTCGTGATAAAGTATTTTTGATGCTTAAATAAAAAATTTGTTTCTTATACACACCACTTGACTCTAAATTTATCCTTGGTTGTCTGCATATGGAGTATTTGTTGTGCTATTGGGCTCATCATTAATAGCCCATTATCTTGATTTTTCCTAGCTATTTTACATATATTGATGCACAGATGCTAGCAAAGTATGATTTAGGGAGTGTTACTGGAGGAAAGGCTAGACGGTCTGTAATGTGGATCCCTCATCTTTCTATTTTGTTTATGACATAGATCTTGCATCTAGTTTTATCGTGTTAGTAATAATAGGATTTTTTTTATTTTTCCCCCCTCTAAGATGCGGAATAGTTGTAATTCAGATTTTATCTTGGACACCGGATGGTATTTGGACATTTCTTGATGGAAGGCTATTGTTCTGGACTTCTCAGTTAACTATCTAATTCTGTATTTGACGATTTTAGCTGCTCTAATGCTAATCACGGCCTGTTATCTAATTGAAGGATATCCAGTTATACTGCTTCCGCTGTTGATATAAATTTATACACAGATTTGGAGGCCTTATAGATATATGACATTGTCCGGTCTTGTAGGATATACAGCCGTGTCATATGCCTGACTCGTATAGCTGAGTTGTGACTCCTAAGCTTCAAATTTGAAAGCATTTCAATGGATTAGGCCATGGTATTACGCCTAAAGATCCAACACCATCTTGCTTTCCTCTTTCCCCGTCCTTGCCCCCCTGCTTCTTATTTATAGCCTTTCTTTCTCTATTTTTTTTTTAAAAAAAAATTAATGTGATTCCTAGGCTTCAATTGGATAGCATTTCAATTGATTGGGCCACAATATAGGGTCTAATTAAGGTCCAGCACCATCTTATCTTTCTTCATTCTTATCCTGATATGAAAATGCCAATCAATTGTAAAAATCTAGAGGGTGCTTGGTTGGAGAGAGTGGGGGTATGGAATTGGAATGGCAATGAATGACTCCCATTCTAATCATTTGGTTGCGAGAAGTCTCATTCTGATTTTGATTTCGGGATGAAATAGGAATGGCCCAATATATATAGAATTCAATCCCTACTCTCCTTTATGGATTCAAATTTTCGCTCCAATTCTAATTCTGATTTCGATTTCGATCACAAGCCAAATGCTTCGGAAGATTTGGCTAATTGGATTCTGAGCCATTTCGATTTTCATTCCGATTTTGATTTTGATCACAAACCAAACACACCCCTAAATTCATCGATCTTGATTTGGTGGTAAATCATGATGCTTCCACATGGATCAAATTGTGTCCATATGTTATGAGCAAATGGAACAGTACCAACAAAACTGAGCTACGGCCACATATGCTTTAATTTGGTCTTCCTCTTGTGACACTTATCTTCATATGCTAACATATGTTTCTCACGTGACATTTGCTTTTCCTTCAGATGCAAAGATGTGGATAGAGCTCATCCTCACCTCGTTTTTTTTTTCTCCCTGAATGGTCCATACTACTAGTTGGAATTAAATGAAGTTCTTGTGGAGGGAGGAAGGAGAAAGGGCATTTGATGCCAAATTCTAAGAAAGGGGCATTTGATGCCAAATTCTCGCCATTATTTAGGGGAATCCAAAGCTAACGTCAAATCTAGAAGGCTTTTATTATAAGTTGGCTGTGGATTTAATACCCCACCATATGATCACCTCCCACCAATCACCACGTTTTGAATAATCTGAATGCCTCCATGTTTTCATTTCTTTCTGGTACTTCAATTGTTAAGTAAACAAAACCATTGTGTTCAATATAAAAGAAGTTGCAGATGTCAGATATGTTGCACATGGTCCAGTTGTGATGAACTATATATGAACTGAAAAAACAAGCTAGGTTAACCCTTAAAAGTGCATCATAATTGGTCTACCACTTCTCCATCGATCATAAATATGTGAATGAGATGTGGTTGTTAAAAGCCACAAATAAAAAGAACTCATGCAACCATTATAAAATAACCATTATAGTGGCCCATTTTATCATTTTCATATGATAAAAAGAAAAATCAACCCTTGTTATATGAAGCAAGAAACTGAAATCTAAAATAAATCAACAAGCATAATCACCGGCTAAATCATTGTGAGGATGTTGGGATAGTGAAGCCTGATCCATCCCCTTAACCTGAGTCTAATTTGTGGCTACAATTGATAGTCGTGGATTCTGCTACACGGCTGACGGGTGGGGGATCAAGGAGGGCAACGCTCCTTTGCCAGGGGGGTGAAATCCCACCGAATAAATGGTAGAAGGTATACACTGTGGATGGCTGTGATTTTTCTTTTCTATCTCATTGGAATGAAAGGCAAATCCAGAAACATCCCTACCAATTGTTAACCCTAATCTCTGGTATAAATAGATAATCATTGGACATCAAATATATGAGAACCGGCGGCTATGCTGTGTAGAAGAGAGGACGTGTGAGAGAGAGTTGATTTCCCATCTCTTGTACTCTTATAAACTCTCTGATTATATAATAAAAATTCTTCGTGCGACTGTGGACGTAAGAGCAAGAGACTCTGAATCACGTAATTTTTTGTATGTTCTTGTGTGTGCGTAATTTGCTATTCTTTCCTTCTTCTATCTATTATACTTCACATCTCACTATGCGTAGGATCGAGCTCTAGTTCCTAACAGAGGATCCGTACAAGTATGTGTTTAATTCTATATTAGTTATTCGTCAAAAAGATCTTAGGTATTTATATAGAATTTAGAAACGAAAGGTAATACTTCTGACTAATTTTTTTAGATAAGATTCTGGATCGTGATGATCATACTGTATGCTAACATCACATGATGCCCATAGATTTATTTCAATTATATCTAAAAAATAGAAACAGCTCTAAAACAAAATGCTATTTACCGATGCATGTTCATTTCATGGATCTTGTTGAAGCATCATTGTCTCATATGGACACTTGGTCACTATGCTTCCATATGGATCAAATTGTCCACGGCCATGCTACGAATCAATGGAACAGTGTCACCGTCACTGGTCTATTATGAGATCAAGACGTATCTCAGTTTCGGCCCCCACATGGCTTCCCCTTTCCTCGCTTTCCTGAGGAGATTGGGGATGGAATTCCTTCTCCCCTTACTGCACTTTCTCTTTTGTAGAGAACAAAAAGCTTAGAATAGGGAGTACAATAGAAGGGAAAAGGAAGACATGCAGCCAAATCCCTTCTATTATTTTGTGGTATCCAAAGTTTAGTTACGAGAACCCTAGAAGGATTTTAATAGCTGCCTTGTGCTCAAGTACACAAATTCTTTAGTGAATTCTTCGCTATATGCCAATAGAAATGGACTGTTTGATAGCACGTTCTCCTTCACATGTCTACTGTACTTGAATTGGTATGCTTCCATGCCGTTCCTGGAAGATATATAAAGAATACCTGATGTCAGGCCAGGTGCTCATAGCCAAAAGCGAGCTAACCATGATACAGAGAGTAATAAAAAGTGAGATAAGGAGAAAAAAAAGAAACTTCTCTCTTTGTTCCAATGATTCTAGTAATTGGGTCCCCACTCAACTCCACAGGTTCGGGTTGGGTCGAAAGTTCTATGGCTTAGACTAAATAGGATCTAATCAAGCCTATTCCTATCGCATTTAATGGTACAGCATAAAATACCTTGCTTGGTTGAATGACGAAGTCTTTCTTCTTCTTTTTCTTCCATCGTCTCACTCTCTCTCTCTCTCTCTTTATTTTTTAATTTGAGGAAAGGGTGGAAAGCTCCATCCACTTTATTAAGAAATAAAGAGGTACAAAAGGAAAGCCTGTGAAGGCTCGGAACAAGGACAAGATGCAGGAAAATAACAGAAGCGAGAAATTTTATATATATGGATCTGGACCACATTGGACAATTGAATTAGTTGGAGAGGAGCAACACTATTTGCGATTTTGCCGGTGTAATTACCTTCCATTTTTGGATCCAAACCCAACCTATGGCTGTAGATTTTGGGCTTGATTACGGTGAGAGTCAACTCTAAAACTATGCTACGTTCTTGCACCATAATGGAGGGTGATAGAACTGTTAGGTCACGTTGTTGCTCATAATTCAACTTACTTTTGACTCCTTTTTCCACAATAAGATTTGACTATTTCAAACTTGAGAAAAGCTTCTATAGGGCCCAGTGAGCAAAGAGAATAGTTGTAGCAAGTTTTATGTTCGGCAGTAATCACAACCATGTGAAATAATTACACCCAGGTTAAGGAAATTATGGATCATGGGATCTCATTCCACATGGTAAATATAATGGTCCAAGTCGGGGTTGTATTCCTTCAGGCAAATATTGGTAAGGGACAGGCGTAATTGTATGTTTGTGAGGGTTCTGACCCACCAATCCTCTGAATCACTGGAGAATGCACGAGGGCATGTCTCGTGAGCTGTATTCTGGTCTTCTCTCTCTGTTCATGACTTCGACTATGAAAGAAATATTACACACCAAAAAAAAAAAAAAAAAACACAAATAATTGCATAAAATACATAAAAATTTGTACGTATTCATAGTTTAAATAAGTAGTGATTTGAGACTCCGAGGATCTATACGTAGTGGTGGCTCGATATAGGTGAGGAGAGTTGGCAAAGCATCAAATGGATCTCATGGCTAAATTAAATATGCAATATTTATGTAATTATTTGGATATATAAATTATTTCTAAGGTCTACCTCCACTAATTTGTTGATGTCTCTTCATCTTCGCTTCAGGCAAAGAATGTATCCATCCTTTGTTAACTTTTTCGAGCAATCTAGTATGGAAGGTCTTCTTGGCTGTCTGCAGTGTTGGTAGGATAAATGAGAATCAAGATTGTGACAAGCGTATGCAACCCATCACTGCCTCCACAGATACTGGTGGACCACACTGAATTGTTGTGTCACACTTGGGTGGTTGGCTAATGGGGAAGGCATGGTATTGCCACATCAGAGTGTCAAGCACTTGTGTGTGCCGTTTCCAAAGTTGGCGACTATTGCTTTTACTTTCGGATTCCATATGATTGATGTGAAGTCAACCCAAGGGTTAATGACAGAGAAAAGGAAGGAATTGTATCAACCTTTTTAACAAGAAAGAAAACAGGGAATTGCATTAACCTGTGATATTTTAAAGGGGTTAAATCTAAACTATATAAAAGAATCAGGCAGAGTTTGTAACTTGTGATATTTAAGGTGGTGTCAAGCTCTCCATTAAAAAAAAAAAAAAAAATTTAAAGAAAAAAAAGGATGGAAAAGAAAGTGGTGTTAAGAATGTGGATAGAGGTTGGAAATGAATCACTAGATAGATGGAGGTAGCATATGCTTGGCCCTCTCAACAACCCAGAGGGTTGTAAGGTAGTGGGTGACAGTGGGTCACATGGCTCCCTCTTATCTTGGATGCAAGGTATTTGTGAGGCCAAGGAGAGGCCCCCGTGTCAGCAGGATGTTAGCACCAAAACCAGAGACGGGGCCCTCCCAAGCACCTTGTTTTCTTCCCCTTGGCCCTTGGGTGCCAGTAGCTATGTGCCTTCTCTTTACTTCTTTGTCCACTTCCTTGATTCCTCTCCCCACACCGGAGTCTCTCCTCTTTCCACTCTCTCAGTCATTTTGTGATCTTTTTTGGAGTTTTATCTGATTTAAAAGAAAAACTCTTTTCTCCAAAAGAGAGTTCAGAAGTTCAAATTTAGAAGCAGAGATCTAGAAAGAGGAACACTCACTCATACGCAAACAGAATTGCTGCTAGCAGTATAATATTCTCACTTTCTCGTAACCAAGTAGAAGTATTCTATTTTTGGATGTAATAAGTAGTAGTCTTACTCCTGCTTTTCAGCTTTTATAGTAGGTACAGAGCTGAATTTTAAATCCATCACACTTTCTTCAAACACTTGAACGAAAGGAGTACACCAGTATATGGAGAAAAATCCCCATTATTTTCATGGTCCATGGAGGAGCCATGGACCATCACTGAAACCTATATGAACCAAGTTCCATCTCATAACACCAGATGGACTAGCTTAAAAAAACACTGCTAACATTAAGAACTTTTTATTCCCTTGGCACCTCCTTCCATGGTTTAATTCGAATCGGCAGCTTCATTCTTCCGACACTAACAGCAAAGGCAAATGTTAATTTTGTCATCGTAAGCAACCGGCAAACTGGTTGTGCATGCGAAGAATGATGAATCACGTAGTGCTTAATGGATGACCAGAAGGAGAGTAGCCGAAACGTATCAGTGGAAATTGTGCTGCTCTGACCACGACCAGAAGGCAGTTTGATCTTCTATGCTGCAGAACATGTTAAAGTTCTCCTCTTGGATGCCATGCTCGATCTTCGGGCATTGGGTCTCCGCTTTGGAGGAGCTGTGGAGGAGTTGGGCAACACTTGGAGATCGATATGATGGGAAAAAAGACCTGCTTTGTTGGGGATTTGAAGGGCTATCAGTGGCTTGTGTTCTTGAGATATCTAAGTTGACGTCGGAGCTATTTTCACTCCTGTTGCTGCAAGATCCCTCGGTTTCTTTATTGAGGTTGATGGGCTCAGTTGTTTCTCTGCCTTTAAGTGCCAAAATCTGTACAATTTTCTTGGCTCCATCAATTTGAAAAGAAGAAAACATCATTGAAACATATATTATTTGCTGAGAGTCAACAGACAAGGATGATTCATTTCGATTGTTTCCTAAAGTAAAAAAGATGACTGATAATTTCTCTATGAAAGTAGGACCATCCAATGTACCGATCACAACCAAAAATAAAGGAAATGTAATGGGGTTTCGAAGAACCATAATCCATTCACCAAGTGGGTACCAGTTGATATACAGAAGTGATACTAAATAGTCAACAGAAAGCATCAAAATCTCAGTTCAATCAATTTCCAAAGAAGAAAACATTATAAGAAGCACACATTATTGAATGGAAGGAAACCAATATAAGGATGTTGAATTATGATACGATTCAATTCAGTGATTACCTAAAGACCACCACATTTATTGATCAGAATCAAAATTTAGAGCAGCAATGGAGCTTCTAAGAATTACAATCCATTCATCGAGTGGATACCAAATTGACTCCTAAAAGTAACATTAAAGTATTAAAAGAAAAGCAGCATAAATACCCAATCATTCTCAATAGACAGAAAAAAATCATTCCAACAGCCCAATAATTCACATCATATCTCTCTCAACCAAATACTTGATTTAAGCTACCAATTAGCAGAACAAGAAAGAAGCAAATTGCCTCAGCATATTATGAATTCCATGCCAAAAGTTCCCAAACAGTACCTCAGCCTGAAGCTTCTTGTTCTGGGCTTGGAGGGCATCATTCTCAGCTTTGATGACCTCAAACTGCCTCTTGAGGGCATCATAGTCCTTCTCCAATTGCTTGGTCTTCCACCTGGCCCTCCTGTTCTGAAACCATATGGCAATCTGCCTCGGCTGCAGCCCGAGGGCCCTGGCCAACTGCATCTTCCTCTCTGGCTCCAGCTTGTTCCCCATCTCAAAATTCCTCTCCAGAGTCCTCACCTGCTCCAAGTTCAGCCTCCTCTTTTTCTCCCCCACATGCGAGCAATCATCGGAGAGGTCATCCTCTGCATTCATCTCCTCACATGCCTCGAAGCCGGAGAACGACATGGACCTCTTCCCCAGCATTGTGGCCACACCTGCACCAAGGCACCAATTTCAGAAAGCCTGAACCTAAGACGATCTTGGTGATTCCTACCGTGCCAAATTTTGTCCTCTCACCTCCTCTAAAGTCCTGTGGATGAGTGGGAAGCAGGGGACCAAGAGAAGCTGGGGGCTGGTGGCCTTCTTCATGGGGTAACAAGAAGTTTGGAGGGAAGAAGGAGGAAGGCATTCCATTGCAGGTCATCTGGTTGTGAAACATTGGTGGTCACAAGTCCAAAAGGTTGCCCTTGCCGAGATTTAGTGCTGACATGGGTGAAAGGGAAAGGAGATGATGGTTTAATGAGAGCGAGTGGATGGAAACAGGGAAAGAAGAACAAAGTATTGAGAGGGAACGAGAGAAGAGAAGATGGACATATATCATAGGAACTCGGAATAGAGAGAAGGAAAACATGCATAAGAATTAGAGAAGATGCAAGGACCAATGGAGAACGGCATGAAAAAATGTATGCGTACTGCGAATAAAGACATGGTATGGAGTCCAAATTACAGCTATGAAAAAAAAGAAAAAAAAGGGGAGGGCTTCGCATGGGGATCGGAGACGGCGAGGGTGGCGTCAGCAATCACCAACTTGTTCGAGAATCCGAGGGCTCTGGATGTGGTGGCAGCAGTAATCATATGATTGTCTCGTCGTGATGTGATGTTATCATGCACCGCAGTCAAAAGGGAGTAGCATTGTTGCTGTGAAGAACAGGGGAGGGATTCGTATCTTTTCTTGTTGGTAAACTTAGCCTATGCTTTCGGGGTGGTGAAACATTTTCGATGGGTTGAATGCCAATAATTCAACGTAAGTTTGGGTGAAGTGGCCCGGGCAATTATGTTGTAGGTGGTGGGAGGAAAAATGAGAGCCAAAGTGAGCAGGGCCGTAGATGCCCACAAAGAAAGGAAGGTACCACAAAGGCAGCCACGCAGCAGGGAGTGGGAATATTCAAGCAGAGAGTGATGCAGCGCGTACCATATTCCTATCTTTGAGCGGATGTCATACCGGCAGCACAGCACAAAGGGAAGATTTTTTTTTAAAAAAACAAAATTGAAATCATTTTATTCTTGAAATATTTTTTTTTGATAAAATGATGAAATTAAACTAATGCAAAGTAGATATGTTCATCCGAATCAAAATATAGAATATTTCGAAATTGAGCTGAAGAGTTTCTTAAAAAAACTCATAGAATGGTTTCATTGTGATTGGACACATAAGTAGCCATCGAATTAGTCACACAATTAGTCTCTCTATAAACATGAGATATCTCAAATAAAAGTAAGCAATCCTCGAAGAAAATATCGTCGGACAACAACCGATGATGGAGGCTTTGAAAGCCATCTGGTGTCAATCGATGAATCCTCCTCTCGAATGACATATAATTTGGACTAGTATCAAAAATTTAGATGCTACTTGCAGCTAATAAAACACCACAAGCACTCTCGATATCAAAAGCCGCTGCATCAAAAAAACAAGTTATTTACTGCTTATAGGAGAAAAGAATGTAAAAAATTTAGTCAAAATCATTTGAAAATTATCTTATTCGGCTTATTAAAAAAAATATTTATTATTATAAAAATTATAAAATTACATCATATTTATATTTTTGAAAATTTCATATTTGCATGTTGGAGTGCAACCTTAACTTAGAAGTTTAAATTGTTACAATCTGTACCTGATCATTGATGTCAATCTAAACTTTTTTGTCTTCCACTAATTATTTCATGTGAAACTAAAATTCCAATATAATTTTCAAATATTAATTCCTAGATTATTGTAAGATTATTTTTTAAATATATAACATGATTACTAAGTCTCACCCTAATACCCAAAAAAAAAAAAAAAATCATGGTTGGCATACCATGTGATGGTTAGGTGCAATTCATAGGATGAAGATGATTCCAGAAGGTCCTGACATGAAGTGCCATTCCTCTTGCGACACACGGAGCTAGAACATTTCGGATGTGAAAGTTAGAGGTGGAGCATTTAAAAAATAATATAAATTACTAAAAAATATTACAATAATAAAAATTAAATTTTAAAGTATTCATTTTTATGATGAATTGAAATCATCAAAAATATAGAAAATATATTTCTTAAGTAACCTCGTTAGTCCGCACAAAATCTTACTTAAGTTGCTGCCTTTAGTCCTTGAGCATGAATTAACTATTTTTTTTGGTTTAAAAGAAAAGAAATTAAAGATCCATCTGATATAATTAGTTGAGTCCAAATACTTAAGGAAGCACCTAACAAATTCCAAACTCAAGAATTCCTCTATATAAATGGATGTGACTACTTTTTCATTACCCAATCATGAACAGACTATAGTTCATATAAAAGTAAATTAATCAAGAAAGTTGACAAATTAAAACTATCATCTCCTTGGGGTTCACGCTAACTGGGGTTTGGAGTCCTTGGAAAACATATTAGACCTAGCTATAACTTATATTAGTTTAAACAAGAAGTTTTGTCTTTATAATTTGAGATTCCTCTTTTATGTATACCTCTGTAAATATGTCTTACTGCATTCTTACTTCTCAAAAATTATTTTTTACATATATGCTCCATAACTCTTTCAGTTTTTGTAGTGATAACCCTCTCATTAACTTTTTAATTGATGATATTAATAAATAATAGCTTTAAGGATAAAATGACACTATTACTCTTTTACATCAACATCCTCAAATTTTTATACAAAATTGTAGCTCCTTCTATTACAAATTGAATGCTAATTCGAAGATACTAACACAAAAGAATAAAACTGTCATTTTATACTTAAGCTATTATTTATTAACATCACCAACCAAAGTGTCTAATTGAAAGATTAACATTGCAAAAATGTGATGATTTTACAATATATGTAATATAATAATTTTGAAAGGTAAATATACTGTAAACTATAATTTCATGTGTGTATGCCAAAAATCTAATAAATTTAGTTAATTAATAGGACTAGAAGACACATGAAAAGGAGGAAGGACTCCAAGGGATGGGTCCTATGGATGTCACATGCATTATATTCTCTCCCTTGGCCACTAAATTATGTCCTGCACCACGTCAGTGAGACACCATAAGAACAAACTGAAGTGATATGTGCAAAGCATCAATCTAAGACGAGCGCAAGATGCATCGGGTCTATAGAATACAAAATGTGTGATTGGGGTGTGACTCGCATGGCATCACGAATAGAATTCATATGGGATGGATACTATAGAATATTATGTGGGATGAGTTTTCTATTTTATCATATTTATTTTAATTTTAATTTTAAAAAAAGAACATAAAAATCAAAGATTTTTTCTACTAACAGGATCGTTAGTCTCATAATTAAAAATAAAAAATATAATTTTTTTTATTTTCATAATATATTTTTTATTGATATATACTGCATGACTAATTGATACATACTAAATAGATTAATCATCAAATAAGTTAAAACACGCATTTAAATAAATCAATATATAATTTTCGAAACATGGAGTTCATCAATTAATATACAATACATTCGAATGTACACATCAGTAAATTGATCATCTAGCAACTTAATACATATCTTTAAATAAATTACTACACAATCTTCAGAACATTATGTTCATCAGTACATACTATATAGTATAGTGATATACACTCATCGACTTCGATTTCTTGATACATACTACATATTTTTTTGATATATATCTAGCAATGGCCCAATACACACCTTTAGATAAATCAATATATAGTTTTTAAAATATGAAGTTCATCAATACATTGTGGGAAAAATTCAGTGCAGGGGTAAAATAGTAATTTTAAAATTTTTTCAAAATTATGATTTTACAGTGAAAAAATATTAATTAATCTAATTAATTAATATGAATTTACCCTACACTAGGATCTAAATATGATATACAGCATGCATTCATTCAAATTTGAATTTCAAATTCAAACAGTAAACACTTTACTGTAATGTGTTCAAAACACAATACCTTTATGCGAGTAGTAGATCACCGCAATCTGATCACCGTCAGGAGAGTCTGATCGTTGCGACGCAGCCACACAGCTTGTCTGACCTCTGCGGATCGTCCACACGAAGCTTCCGATCTGATCGACTCCTCATGAGTGCTAGCTCGTTGTAGAGTCCTTTTGACGGCCGATGCTGATCGAACTCCTTCGATCGATGTCTGTCGATTCTTCGGATGCTCCGGATCATCAACAGACGTGCTTGAGAGGATGTTGAAGATCTCCCTGAGATTTTGTGAGCTCACGACACTCGTAGCTTATTTTCTCTCTTCCCGAACCCCAGGCTAAAACTCTAGAGAACTCACCGAAAATTTTGCACCCACTTTTCTTTCTTTTCTTTCTTTTTCTCTTGGAAGGATATGGACTTCCTTCTCACGCACAAGACTTCTCACGCCCCAGAATTTTTCTCCAAAAATTTTTCTTCTTGCACGCCCCACTCTTCTCCTCCTTTTATAACAACATCAAATGTCTTATCCAAAAGAAAGGATAAAGATGGGTAATTGCACATTTGAATTCAAATCAAATTTTGAATTCAAATGGACACCAACTCATCTCTTATCCACTAAAGGCATGAGGCGTGGCTTAAATTGTGCATGGAGTGATTTCATGAGAAACCTTTTCTCATGTAATAAATGGGGCATAAAAAAATGATAAGGTGCAAAGATTGATTGCCCATTCAAATTCAAACTTTATTTTGAATGTAAATGGCCAACCAATCATCCTTATCCATTCATATGGCACATTAAAGTGGGGCGTGGAGAGGGCTTGGCGTGAGAAAATAATTCATGAGAAGTTTCTTCTCATGAATTCAAATGGGTGCAATGAAAATGAGGTGGCGCATGGAGATTGGGTCAAGATGGTTTAATTATTTAAACCAACCTAATTGAACCAAATAATTTAGGTCCAATTAGACTAATTTAAATTCAACTAAATTAGACTTAATTAGGCTCAATAAAATCCTAATCAAATCAGGAATTGACTAAGCCCAACCCCTGATCAAATCAGGGACCAAATCATCTCGATGATTAGGTCAACTCTTAACCTAATCGGGTCAAACCCAACTGAATTCAATTCAATTGGACTTGATCCAAAAATAATTACTCAATCAAATTGAGTTAATTAACGATCAAATCACTAATTAAACCTTTCATAAATACTGAGTCCAAATTCGATGGGCAATCGGGCATCAGAATTTATCGATATGTAACCCTGATAGAAAAGTCCCAACCAGTGGGACTCTTGACCCCGGTACCCATAATGTGTGGAACTCATGATCAGAGAATCCTGATTCTCGATCACTGAGTCTCAAACATGTAGGATTCTACATCAGCCATCAGATCAGATAGGAACCTCTAATGTGTGTGACCCCGGTAGCACAGGAATCAATTCTTGTACTAATCGAAGTGACCATCTAGCAATGGTACCCGATGTCCGGATAGGTCGAAGAGTCGCAATCGCAACACTCAGAACCTACATAAATATGGTTACTGTAGAATTCATCCTTTTGACCCCTGTGTTTAGGACGACTCAGGGTTAAACTGTCAACCCTGATCAGATCATCCGAATCGTGCTCAACTCAAACACTCCTGTGACTCCTCACGAGGACTACCCTGGCCAAGATTTTGCTAAATTGAAATACGACTATACGCAGCTCCTAAACTGGAGTGGTCAATCCCATCTTGACACACATACCGACAAGTCAAGTACTTGACTACACCCAGCAGCCTTCCGTCACTGAATTAGAAATTTAGGTAGTCCAGTGCCTAAGTGCAGTGAGTTGCTTGCAAGTCACCGTGGCGGTCTCAGGTCGGAGGGACATTTATACCCATATTCCATCGGAGCAAATCTTGATAGCAGAAATAGCTTCGGAGTCGGTCACGTTCAGTGCAGATGTACCCTTACATCTCACCTGTATGCCATACCAGTGTCTCCACACTCATTGGTTAAGAGGACAACCAACCTATATGGCACACAATGACCTATGCTTGATAAACGTTATCGTCCTTAGTAACAACGTATCATTTGGTCACGAACAGATTTAAGGACTAAACGACAAATCCTCCTTTGTCGAGTCTAAATAGTCCTAAGGACTTCACCACAATATAGGAGTTCATTAGAAGATGAAATATTTTATGATGAAAAATGTCAAAATAATTTTTATTAATTCATAATTCATGTACATATACAAAAATGAGCACAATCGTCAACAGGCTGACGATTGGCTTTGGGACACTATTCCCAACATACATAATATAGAGCCAAATGATACATATTCAGTAAATTAGTCATCTAGCAACCCAATACATACATACAGACAAATTGATATACAGTTTTAAAAATATTATATTCATTAATATACATTACATGATATAATGATACATATTGATCTTTTGATACATACTGCAAGCTTCTTTGATACATACTTAATAGTGATCTAATATACATCTCTAAATAAATCAATATATAATTTTTAAAATATATTTTTTATTCAAAAATATATATTAGATCACTACTAGATGTGTATCAAAGAAGCTTACAGTATATATCAGAAAGACGATGAGTGCATATCACCAGATTATATAGTATGTATTAGTAAATATAATATTTTGAAAACTGTATATTAATTTGTTTGAAGATATATATTAGATTGCTAGATTACTAATTTGCTAAGTATGTATCACTAGGCTATATATTATATATTAATGAATGAAAACTATGTATCAATTTATTTATAGGTATATATTGACTAATTATTTGATGATTAATTTATTTAGTATAATTATATGGTCATATAGTGTATATATCGCTAAAAGGTATGTGCTAAAAATGAGGAAGAAAAAGAATGCCTATTTTTTTTTTAAATCAGAAAACAAATAACTTTATTAATAAAAAAAAATTTGATTTATAAATTTATTCTTTAATATTGATATTCAAAAAAATATGACAAATTACGAAACCTGCCCTCTATAATATTTTATAAGGCCCATCCTATATGATTTTTATTCGTGCATCACCATGTCGTGCACCTGATGCATGGTGTAATTAATTTCTCCCCTTAACCCCACCACCTTCACCTCCAAAGATGCAGCGAAGGATTATGTTGCGGCCAATCCCCTCGTCGCCTGGTCACCGGGAACGAGCGCCTGCAAAAAAGGAAGTCCACACTGACCGGAGGTGGCTCCGACGGAGACCCTCCGACGGTCAAGTCAGAGAGGTGACTGGGCAACAATGAAATGCAGACAGAGAGCTCTGAGAAAGAGAGAGTGAGGGGGAGGAGCGAGCCTGCGTATGTGGGGGGGACGGGCGGATCGATCCCTTGCACTGTTGCCTTCCCTGGTATATATAGTGGAGCTAGGTATGGCGCCGTCATTAATGGCGCGGACAAGTGAGGAACTGTCAACTCACTGTGGACTGTCAGAGCCGCCGTGAAAACGTCATGTCGCCGTGTAGCCGTCTAATCACCAGGGTCAACCCGGCTCTCGGCGGGACAATGCCCCTAGGTAACTGCGCCGCATGTCCGTGTCAGAGCTGACAACGTCTGGCGGCTGTACGGCGGTTGGAGGAGCCGACCGATCCAAAGTCGGTAGCCAGATAAGTGGTGTCGGGTCCCTCCATTGGTCGGCGAGCATCATGTAAGTCGGCCATCGAACCTCGGGGTTCGGTTGGTCGGGATGGACACGCCCGACATACCCCCGGTCGGCAACGGGCCGTTGGACGGCCGGCGGTTAGCCGCTGATGGCTCCCGTCAGTCGGTCGCCCCGACCGACGATCGGTCGGCCCATCGGCCAGTCGGAGTCGTCCAATGGAGGCGGTCAGGCCGCCAGGCAGTCGGGCGGTCGGGCCGTCCGGTCGGTCGGACCCTCCGGTCGGTCGGGCCTCCCGGCAGTATGTCGGGCCCTACGGCAGTCGGTCGGGCAGCGGGTATTTCCCAACAGATTATACAAAAAAAAAAAAAAAATGCAGCGAAGGAAGCCCAAACTTCAAACTCCTGAATGTATAACTTGGCCCTTCTCCCTCGTGGCCATCTCGATGCCAATGCCACCGCTCGGCCCCATCTCTGCCAACCCCCAGATGGCATCAAGTATTCATGTCCATTGCCCTCCCTCTCCCTCTCCACCACCCCACCACCTTCCCCCAGCATGGGAACAAACAACTGAGTCTCCCACCCCTAATCAACCCATGAGGGTGTCAGCGTCACACTCTATAGCATGGAAAAACGCACCTTATTCCATGACACGATCTCTTGGTTGCGGCTACTCATTTAATATACTTTTAACATTTTGACTCCTTTGATATGCTCGATCATAATAATTTTTTTAAGTAAAGATGTGGCATTGCCTTCACACATTTTATCCATAGAATAAAATGATACGAAATGGCTGGTTAGTCAAGATTATTCTTTGACTTTGAGCCATTTTATGTGCTTGATTGTATCAAACCTGAGGTAAAACAGTGGGATTAGCATCACATGTTTCACTGACAAAATAAAATAGTAACACAGGTTGAAGGGCATGAGAATCCAGGGTAGGGGCCAAACGGTCCCTCATTTAGCAAACAACAGCCAAATATTTGACTGCATCGAATTTAGTTAGTTTGGATACATGTACACTCTGAATTCAACCAAAGAGTTTCCTAATTTTACGATACCAACTTTTGTAAGATTTGTGTGATCTAATGGGAGTAGTAAAAGTTATGGTGGAGTTACTCCATGAGTTATGTCTGTTTATGTTTGGTAGAATTTCTTATTTGGTATAAATGATAAGTTGTTACGTTGCAATTTCAAAGATAGGATCTCCCAAACTGGTACCTTTTTGTAAGAATTTTAATCAAATAAATAACTAAAGGAATCGGTCATGGAGAAGTACTAAAAAATTGCTTATCGCCCGTGGTCCAACTAGAAATGATAATTTTTCTACAAATGATAATTACCTTATTATGAGTCCAAATATCTTAATTATCACAAATGATAATTTTTGAAAAGTAAAATGGATAGATGACATGTTCGCCTTTGTCAATTTTTTTTATAAAAAAAATATTGGAGGGGCCAATATATTTCACCTTTGTCATAAAAGAATTTTCTACGAATGACAATTAACTTCCTATCCTCCCCAATATATCCAGAACTTGCTTTTAAAAAATAAATTGGATAGGTGACATGTTGGCATTATTTAAAGATTGGGGCCAACCAATTTCACCTTTGCCATAAGGGATATTTAGAAACGACAATTAACTTATTATTGTCCCAAAAATATCTAGATACATTTTTTAAAAAAAAATAAAATGGATAAGTGACATGTTCACCTTTGTCAGTTTCTTTTTTAAAAAAAAATAAAATTGGAGGGTCCAATCAAATATTTCCCTATCAAGGAAAGGTACTTAATACTTATAGTCCAACAAGAAGATATAATTGTCTTTTACATTCTAAATAACTAAAAGAAGTCCAATTAGAAGCAAGAAGCTTTCATGCTATAACTCAATATATATATATATATGAAAAAGATGATATCACAAGCGATGGAGAGTGCAGTGAGACCCACCTATTGTCAAGAGAGAATGAGCTAGGATAACATATGGGAAAGGAGAGAGGATGAAGCACGATTTAGTTTATTGGTAAAGAAAGGGCTGGCAAGAATTAGAGCATCGATAACCTTACGTATACAATATATGTAGTGCATATCTAACACACCCACATATAATAGGAAAAAAAATTGATAGCTTCTAAACTTTGCATGATTATTGATCAAATTAGATGTTGACAAAAGTTTGGTTACAATTGTATTGCCATATAATATTACACTCATACATTTAATCTGTTGAAGTCCAAGTATGCTACATGATAAAATCGAATTATTACCTTAGAAAAGTCAACTTGATAAGATCTACACTGGACCTAACGGGGAACTGGAATGTTCTGACTTGAACGTGACCTACGAAGCTTATAGAGTCCTCTTCTTTGGATTCAAGCTCAATTACTTGGAAGGGTACCTTCAGATTAGAAATATTTGTTGAGAAGTACTTGAAGGTCTTTTACTCCTATGTGTGCGATAACTGGGAATATAGAAAGCCCCATGGAAATATCGCAAATTGGAAAATGGTCTACGTTACCGAGCCTAGGAATATTGGAAGTACTGTGAAAGGGGTTGCTCAATACGTCCCACGAATTATGCCCCAATTCACATGGCAATCATCCATTTTTTTTCTGAAAATTCTGAAGGTGGACATCTTTCAGGTGCATGTGGAGCCCTCCAGAAGGTCCGTAGCTTTTAGTCCTTCTCTCTCTCTCTCTCTCTCTCCACTTTTCTATAACTTAATCCGCTAATTATCAAACTTTAACCAGTCAGGGAATATTATTAACCTCGGATAAGTGATCAAGGGATGGTTATATATATGGAGTTAAAAATGTCTACCCTTGGTTATCCAGCATCCAAATATTGCCAAAAAGTGTCAACAACCAATAAATTGCACTCGCTTGGATGTTCCCTTATGCTATCGAGGACAAGGTATGTGAAAAGAATTCAACCAGCTACTGAGCATCCTTAACTATGTAGGATGGCATGATTGTATTTGAGAATGATTACATAATTTTTTTGATTTGATTGAACTATAAGATAATAGGTAAATTTGTTATCCTTTAATAACTTAACTTGTTTCTGCTAGTTAATATCTCCTCTTTTGAAAAATGCTGGATAATTGTCTGGTAACATAGATTTTCTCGAATCATTCCATAATAGTGAATTGAAAATTATCCATATAAAATCATTGGACAGATGCCTCGAGATTTAGAAGAAGCTATGCGAAGGGTGCAGCTACTGGCCTACAATGCTGCTCGCATGTGGCTTGCCAATTCTACTTGGACCTTCGATGCTGCAGTATACTGTATATGTTTATGTAGCACAATGAGGAATCCAAGGATCATTAGATCGTCATGAAACGAAATCCTAGTGAACTTTGGATGAGACAATGGTTCATGATCCAATTGGCTCAAAAGTAATGGCCCGGCAAAGATACTAAGAATTGAATCAATTGATCAAAATCCATAACTTAAATCTATATATATTCCACTCTTTCCTCATTGTCCCCACGTCCTCCTCCAGGGAGCATCTAAAGGTGGCCATGTCTCACAAGTCTGGCAATGCCTTAAAAGGGTATGCCCCTCTAGCGAGGCCTCACATGGCTTTCTTGGTTGGAATTTTGTGCACCTCAAGGACCTGTTGGACTCTGTTGGATCCGTGCTGTTTTTGCTAATATTTTTAGGGCAAAACCTTCTCTCCCATTGCAGGCTTTTCTCCATCACATGTTCATGTGATGGTCGTAGATATCATGTTCGCTTCCAATGGTTTTGCCATCACTGAGAGCTAGCTAGATTCTTATGCGCAGTTTTTCTTCAGATGGCTGATGGCTGTGAAACAATTGATTGGATCCAATCACCGAAACGCGTGGAGTTCCATGACCATGAGATGAGCTATCAATTCTAGAAGGCATCAAAACCAGAAACAGGTGTTGAAAAATGTCCTATCTTAATAGAGAGGACCAGGATTAACTGATTAAATCAGACCTCACCCAAGGGTTCTTTAAGGGTATCCTTGCTCCTTGGGTAATTTTAGGCCCATTGGAACTGTATTGGGGTATGGGTTCAGAATGTATCTTTCGCATGAAAGAATAATTCATCTTCTTTCACAACATCAACTATTAGATCGTATAATAAGCACTTTGAGATTGGTGTGGACTGATATAAACAAGAGGTTGGAGTGATTCGAGATCTGTACAAGATGTTATCCAATGGCTAGCATCATGGAAAAAGATCAATCATTCTTTCATGTGAAAGATACAACCCAAACCCTTGAAATAAATATAGTGAGCCCAAAAGATAAAGCACATCGAGAAAACGAGTTACATAGATCTATCATATAAACATTTTACTTTTCTGTAAAATGAACAAAATAGTGGGAAGGTACCGTGCTCCCGCTATGCTTTCATTATTAACCAAATTTATACTAGACAAGTTCAATTAAGCCTATTTTTAAACCAGTCTCGAGGTGCTGAAATCAATCCATGATCCTAATTGATTGCAGCAATTTGTCACTTGTTCACTTAATAACCAAAAGGAAATATGAATTGATAGTTATGTTAGGTTAAAAAGCATCATATATTGCACTTAAATAAAAGCACTAGTACCTGAGAAGGGTTTTGCTGGGGCATCTAGCAAAATATCACTAGGAAACAAGAACTTCTTTTTTTTTAGAAAAAAAAAGATATTTTTTTGAGATTGGAAGATAAAGAATGGAATCAAATTATATAAAGAACAGGAATGTACAATAATAACAACTTATTATTTCTCACTCTTCTGTAACATTATTCAAATTCAGGCGAGCGACAGACGGAGGATGTCTTGATCTCCTGTTAGGAACGGAATAAGGGATCAGTTACCCTGAGACTTTACACCATTCTCCAAGCGTGTGAAGCACACATGTGAACATTATTCCAAAGGCGTTTACGTATTGAGGGAAAAAGCCTCCATTTTGCAAGCTTATATCCGTCACATGAATTGGATCCAATCAGATCCGGGTGTGTGTCCGAACTTCACATTGAGAACCATGCAAAGCTGAGATACATATCAATTACCCAAGGGACCTTTTTATTTAGGGCTATTCTTGGGCAATTTTAGTCCCATGGGAACCTTATGAGGCTAAAGTATCAGATCCATTCTACATATACTATCTTAGATGAAACCCTATGTTTGGTTAGAGCTACGAGAGAGAGAGGATGGATGGAGTTGGAAGGATGGATAGTATAACTGGATTAAATAAGCATTATAGCAAACACATAACCTAATTGATTGATTATGTCCTGATAATGAACCTGCTAGATCCAGATAAGTGGCCATCTTAGCCATTTTTCCAGGCTTCACCAACCTCTCGTTTCAAGAACTACATCAATTCCCCCTTCGATCCTCCATCCAGGCACACACCCTCATTGTTAAGGCCTCTTTAGACCATGTCTCAAACTCCTTGATCTTGGCAACCGAAGGAACTCAAGATTTTGCAATTATCAAACCCATCACAGGACTTGAACCTCAGATATCCTCCAAGAGAAGGAGACCAAATCACCCAGACCCAGCGGCTGCCAAAAAGTAAAACATGTGACTCCATATGAGAGATTTATAATATTGAACTACTTTGTTGGTTCAGCACTGATTGGGCTCTAAATATCAAGATAATACTTGCTAGTCCCAAGTCCTGACACATGGAGACATTGAGACATTTAAGGCCCAACATTTGGATAGCTTGGAGTGATTAAATTTTTTTGGGGTCCACTGCCACAATTTTGAGAGGCAGCGCAAAACCATCTTTAAGCCTTACATTTCTAATAGATTACTCTTACTAGCATATGCAGCAGACTAAGCTGGCTTCAGACCATTTCAAGTGGTGCTACTCCAAGGTCCAAACCAACGAAACATCAGCCCAGTAAGAAGCTGCATTCATTCTTAACAGATTGGGATAGAAAGACTAAACTAATGAGATGTTTGAGTCACGATTGGAATTGGGGTCGGAATGAATTAAAATTAGAATGAGAATCGGAATCGTCAAATCCCTCGAAATATTTGATTCACGATCGGAATTAGAATCGAAATCGGAATAAATATTTGAATCTTTAAACGAGAGGGAGGATTAAGTTTTAGATAGATTGAGCAATTCTCATTCCATCTCAAAATCGGAATGGCATCCTCTCCAACCAAACGGTCGGAATAGAAGACATTCATTTCCATTCCAATTTCAGATCCAAGCTCCTTCCAACCGAACACCTCCTAACATCAGTTTGCCAAGACCGAAAAATTATCCTCCTTGATCCAATAGAATTAATCGGAAAGAAACCAGATGAAGTGAGAGGATCCATATTTAGATCAAGAAATCTATGTTAGAAATTGTATACGTCAAGAATACTCAGTGCGATAAATATAGTATTACGCAAGATTGAGCTGGTCATCCCATCTTCGGCTGAGCTTGGAGTACCTCCTAAGGTTTGTCATCAAAATCAAATGATGACTTGGTACGCAATTTTTAACATTGAAGAACTTGAGGTCAGGAGAATTAAAAGTGGATTAGGACAGGAGTGCAATGGCGTTTTGGGCCAAGAATTAAGCATAACTGAAGACTACAAAACATCAGGTTCTTCTTAGTAATGCATGCCCAGAAATCATAATTCCCGAATCAATCTTGCTCTCCTGTTCCATTGTGATTAACCACGAAACACCTTGTCACTCATTATTCCTGATGTCATCCTCTCACAAAGCAGCGCCAGGCTTGTGATGATGTAATGCATCTTTCAACCTGGAAGATATTATTGAGTAATCCAGAAATGTAATGTAGTTGGGTTAGTGAAATCTTTAATGATAATATTGGTCGATCATCTTATATATCTGGCCCAAGAACAAACGGCATTTCTTTGGATGTCAACAGCCAACTCCCAAGCCTCATCATCATCTTGATTGGGCTGGTTGTCAGGTGTGGCCTAAAGTTTGAAATTAGACTGGCAACCGAATCAGGTTGGACAAGATACAAATCAGATCAGATACTAGATGTATCAAAACTCTATAAACTTGAACTTGATCTATTTATTAAATAAGCCAAAAATCTAATCCTAACTATTTTATTAAACAGATAACTAATCCAATCTATACCGAGTTGAAACAAGTTAAATCAGTTAAACAGTTAAGGATTGTCACTTCTAGTTAAATTTGCCCAACCTGGCCCAATAGGTGTGTTTGGAGATTCTTGCTACGGTGCTCTATCAAACCAAAAATCATTATCAATGACCCAAGCAAATTAGAAAAACATACATGGGAACATTCCATAGTTTTCAAATTTAGTGTTTTTTTCTGAGCAGAAGGAAGGTAAGAACCATCGGGCCTTTATTTTTATTTTTTTTATTTAAGTGGGCGACCATACCACTTTAGTGTGAGTACAATCCATAAAGTTAGAAAACAAAAGATCCTACGAAGCCCACAAACACATCTTAACCTGTCGTCAAGTTCAGACTCCAATATGCTCAGCAATGTAAGATACGACTCAATCTGCCTTGCTGTTTATATCTTAAAAATTATGCCGTACCGATACTGTGGCAAGCTCATGAAAAGAAGTTCAGATATCACAGATGAGCGAATGGACCTCCAGCTGCATTATGTCGTTCCGGATCCAACCGATAACGATAGCCGAATTTTCCTCTGTGCAAAGACAGAAATTTATAAAGAAGTGTAGGAAAGGAAAAAAATAATAGTTATAGCAGAAATAGATAACTAAAGATAACATATTGCAACAAATTTAGAAAGTGAATTGTTCATTCCAGCAGTCAAGTGATAAGCTCAAGCAGAACTGAAATGAATTCGGTTTAGCCAGGTGGCCGTTTATATAAAATATTACTCCTCTCAACAAACTTGAAAGAAGCGTCTCTTGGAGGAAGAAGAGATATAAGTTTTGGGTTGGAACAGCTAACACGTTTAAAAGCCAGGATAGTAATGTAACACATTAACTCGGTCCAGGTCAACACATGCAAGCTTTACATCCATGCATCCATACCCAGCCTAGCCTAAGCCAACATCAGACCAGATCTTTAAAAGCTCATAGACAATTGGTAAAGTCATTGGAGGTTGCATGTTGATCTGAGTTTGAGTCCAATATTCACCAAAATTCATAATCTCAAGTAATTTAAAAAGATCTTGTCCATCTTTTTCTTAATAATAGTACTAATAATAATAATAAACTTATTCCCAATGGTGGTTAACTCCTATCATCCAAACCAGCCTACCAACAATAGCTGCAATAATTTATGGCTCAACCTGACCCAATCTGTTAGATTCAACTTTAACTTGAACCAACTTAAACTAATTTTGACACAACCTGTGAAGATCCATGCAGATGTGTATTTAGTTCACATCGATTATGGATACTTATACAAGATCAAAAAATCTAAATAATATCTTCCAGCTAGTCTTTTTAGATGAGATCTTAAATTATTATAAATGATATCAAATCAATTTAGCCCATAACCTATTGTGGACTAGAGGATACTGCAGCATGGATTCATTGGAACTAACCATGGACCGATTGTGGTGTTTATGAATGGATATATGGATTTAGACCCGTAGTCTGGCGAGGATGTCAGGACTTAAACGGAGGGAGTATGTGAGGATCCATACATGCGTGTATTTAGTTTTACATCAGTTATTTACTGAAAAAATCTTGGATACTTATATAAGATCAAAAAATTCAAATAATATCTTTCGACTAGTTTTTTTGAATAAAATTCTGGATTGTTACACAATCAATGCTGACAATAGCTCTTAGTTGGTCAATACCCTTCTTTTAAACCTAAGTCGAACTTAAAAATACCTAGCCCAACCAAGCCTTGGGTCCAGTTGGATCTTTTTTTTTTTATTGCAGCCTGACAAAATGATCTCTAAATAATGATACACAAAATAATTAACCAACTAATTCATCATCATCTAAAAAGGAAGTCAACAGAAAATTCTGTCAGTAGTATGACGGAGAAAAAAATAAAAGGTGGGCTTCTTTTAATGATATCAGACAATGTATCGATGGCCCTAACATAGTTCTGATGTTTTGGTTGGGTATCATTCATCTATAATGTTTTAAAAGCTTTAGTAACATTTTGAAAGACCATCATGATGTAAGTGAAAAATACGACTTAGATAAAGTCGCTTAGTTCAAGTGGAACAATGGGGTGTACTTTATATTTTCTCATTAATGCCTGGGCATAGGTGTATCTTCAAAAATTCTAGCAGAAAAATTGCCTATGATTTTTCTAAAACAATGATGGAATTGCTTTAGAATTACAAAGGGGAAAAAATTATGAAGCAAAGCACAGGAACTAATCGAGAAATCTCGAGTAATGACAAGGGACCACACGCTACTACTTAGCTAATAGCCCGTTGTGTGAACCTCTATATCATAAAACCAATTATCCTCTCTTTGATCAGCTTAGGCAGTTGGAGAAGATCATTTTTATTGTCGATTATATATAGTCTTCTAATATCATAGTGGAAAGTGACTCATTCAACCTTGTTTCAAGATTGAAGAAGATTGATAAGGTCCCCAGAAAGTTGTCGACCAATAATAATACAAAATATACAAGTTTCAACATGCATGGCCAACTGGTTTGCAAAAGAAAGGGAGAGGCTCGAAGAGGAATATAGATTTGGACTACTATAATGTAATAACCCAACCTATTGGGCCTTCGATCAAGCCCATCTAGATTTAGATCCACTAAGCCCGCCTAAAAAAAAAAAGGAACGAGAATATTCCCAACGGGAGTTTTCTTCTTCCTCCTCTTTCTGACTAGAATAAGGACTCCTAGGGCCACTAGAAACCCTAGGAAGGCCTCTATAAAATCCCCTTCCCTCCTCCATGGCTAGCCACGACGAGCACCGGATTTTTCTTTTTATTTTTCTCGAATTTTTCTGTTGAAGCTGCGGATGTCCTCATCATGTTCGTCTTAAATTCTCGCAGGAGCCCTCACCGAAGTCGGAGGTAAGCCCCGGCCCTCTTTCCTCTCTTCCTTCCCCTCCTTCCCATGGCTTTGTCCACCCTCGTCGGCGTCGGGTTCGTCGGAAAACCCACAAAACCATAAGGCCCTGTTTTGCTCAGTTCGGTGGGCCATCTTCCTCTCTTTTTCGACCACCGGTGCCGCCGTCTGCAGCGTCTCACCCATAGGATAGGACTTCAACTCTCTATCTCTCTTCCCTGAGGGTCATGGCCGTCAGTGATCGGCCAATGAATAGAAAACAAAAGAAAAAGCGACAGTCCCATGTTTTTCCGATCTCTTCTTGATTTTTTGCTGGTCGAACCTTGCCACCGGCCATCCCTTGCTCCACCGCCGCCTCCACCTATTGCCGGACATCCGGCCATGCCGCCACCCTTCGTCAGAGCCGAGCCACTGAGCCTCCTCCCAGTCCGTCCCCTATTCGGCCAAGGAAGAGGAAGGAAAGAAAAGAGAAAGAAAAAGAGAAAAAGAAAAAAAAATAGAAAAAAAAAGAATAATAGAATTTTCTCTCTCTCTCCTTTTTCTCTCTTTCCTCTCTCCTCTCTCTACTTTCTCTCTCCAATTTTTTTCTATTTTCTCTCTCTAAATATTTTCTCTCTCTTTATGGATTTTGTCTCTCTAGGGTCATATTTTCTCTTTGATTGCATCACGGACTCTAGGATAAACTTGAAATAAAAATATGATGACCTGAGATTGCTCCGAAATTCATGCAGTAGATTAGATCCCGACTCGATCCATATTCGAAATTAATAACATCAATCATGGTTAATTCATATTAAGTCACCCGATAAGACCTTTGATGATCTTAATCATAATTGCCTCATTTGAAGGGTACAAAGATTCTCTCTCCACTTTTTTTTCTAAAATTTTCTCTCTCTTCATGAATTTTCTCTCTCTAAAAATTTTATGGATCAGTGGAGGGTCCTGATACATAGACAAATCCTAATTTTGGTTAATCCTAAGAGAGGTCCTAGATTTGTGTTATTAGGATCGATTATCGATAATTTTCTCCATATATGATTTTTATATTTGATCAGGGTCATGAAGAGATATGATTATCTGCATAAGATGTCAAGTGGAATATCTTGTTAGAGAAATTCATAATCTAAAGAAGAACATAGATTTCTGTGTTTGGATAAGTCATCGGTAAAGGTAAGAATCTCTGTACATGATCACCATTATATATATGCTATTTTACTGTTGGTCTTGTATTATTGGTTTTGCATCGTCGGATTTGAGATTGATGAATTTATTATACCTGAGATACTGTTATTTGATTTTGAGCATAAGTATGTTATATCAATATATATGTACCAGAGATTGATAGCATGATTATATAGATATAACATATCTAAATTGATCATATGTAAGTCAGAATTGATTTGATGAAATCAACACATAATGATTAAATTAAAAAAAGAGATATGGTATGGACTAGTCTTGTCATGTGAAACAGCCAGTCAGAAGCTTATATCTAGGACAGCCCCCACTGGCTTATAGGTGGATCAACCGGTCAGGAGCTCATGCTTGGGACAGTCCGCCAGGAGCTTATGCCTGGGACAACCTCTTACGGATTTTCGTACGTGGGACAGCCGGCTAAGAGCTCATCCTGGGACAGTCTTGAAAGATTTTTAAGTGGAAATTGATTCGAATGATAACTGAGGTATAGACTTGGTTAGTCCAAAGTCAGATTATGTGATTATGAAAAGAGAAATGAAAGATAAGACATGAAATAATTGTTGAACAAAAGTATTTCACCTGTTAACATATGATGATGCATCCATTTTAACAAGACAGAAAATTTATGGATGTTTGCAGTATTTTGGATATTGAACATGAGATTTTATATTTTATTATTTATCTTTATTTTTAAATTATATTATTATACTGGTGTGATATGAAAATTTTTACTGGGCTGTAAAACTCACACCCCTCCATTTCTCTTTTTCTTCTCAGATTTACAGGATGCTCATGATTGGCTATGGTATGGATGTGCGAATGAGCGGATGCATAGATAGAGGGTTATTTATATCTGATCAGAGGATTGAAGAAATTTAATTTGTAATTATGCAAGTTTTACTAATTATTATTAAAATTAGACATTATGGATGTTGAGGATGTAACGAATTATTTTAGGCCTTACATATTCTTTAGGGCTTGCTCTAAAGAGTGTGCGGCTATCACGTATCTAACCCGGATGTTGGGTTTGGGGCGTGACAGAATGGTATCAAAGCCTAGGTTATGATCATTTGGGAACTAGGATATAAGTGATTAGGATATGATAGAATAATATCAGAGCTTAGGTTTAAGATCACTAGTGATTATAAAGTGATATCAAAATTTTATGCATGATCAATAAGATGTGACAGAGTGATATCGGAGTCTGAGACCGATGCATCGCAGGTATGACTCCTACACCCCTCTCTCCGTTCCTCGTGCGCAGATTCTACGATGGAGATCGAAGGAATGGAATATCTGTGACGGCCTCTGCCTTTGAAGGCAAAAGGCCTTGACCAATGCGGCCCGATCGCCGAACCAATGGCTCTGTCGTCGAACTAATTGCCGATCGCCGAACCAACGGCTCGATCGTCGATCGCCGAATCTATGACTTCGTCATCGAATTGATCGTCGATCGTCGAACCAACGGCTCGATTACCGATCGTCGAATCTACGACTCCATCGTCGGGGCAAGACCCATCTATCGGTGGGGGGCCTACTGGGTTCCGTTGGGGCCCGACCTTTCTTCCGCTTTTTCTTCCAGCCTGTGCCCTAGGTCAGGCGCTGGTCGGAAGCTCCTTCGTCTGTGCATATGTATTTGTACGTGCGCTCCAGCAATTCGGCATACATCCGGGAGAGGGTCTTGTCCAGAGAGTATGTGAAACGGAGACCTCCTTAGCCCCCTCTTCATGGCCGAGATAGCTATGTCTTCGTTGAGGTCCCGGACCTCAAGTGTGGCCGCGTTGAATCGGGCCACAAAGTATCGTAGAGTCTCATTTTCTCCCTGCTTGAAGGAGAAAAGACTGTCCGAGATTCGTGGCGGCTTCCGACTGGCGCTGAAATGGACCACGAAGGAATGTTCAAGCTGTCCGAAGGAGTGGATACTTCCCGAGCGAAGGTCGGAGTACCAAGCCCTGACAGCTTTGCAGAGTGTGGCGGGGAAGTCGATGCAAAGGAGGGCATCGGTTGCCCCTTAGATTGTCATGAGAGCCTTGTAGCTCTCTAGATGGTCGATTGGGTCGGTGGAGCCATCGTAAGGCTCCACATGAGGTATCTTGAACCGACTAGGGATCGGTTCGTCGAGGATGAATCGGGAGAGAGGTTGGGTGGTCCGAAAATCGACGTCGCTCGAAGACTTCTGTCCATCCGCCTGGAGCTGGGCAAGTCGATGGTCAATTTCTTCAAACTTGCGCTCGTAGTAATTTAACCGTTGGTGTTGAGAAACTCCAGGAGTCGATCCTCCTGATGAATTTGAGAGTGAGGCGGACGGCATCCGCGGCCGCTTCTCTCTCCTCGCTCGCTCCAGTTGGGAAGGAGAGGGACGTCGAGACCGGCGGGCATCACGCTGTGGCCGCCTCCCCCCTTCTCGGCGGGAGTGGTGAGACGGCTGCTCTTGAGGAGGAGATGGAAGTGCACGCGGGCATCGGCGGTTGCTTCTGGATGGCATGGGATGCACCACCGGTTGTTCCGCCGGCGGTCACGGCAACTGAGTCGGTCGTTGCTGGAGATTTTTGACTGCATCCGTCAGGACGGTCATTTGCCGCATGATCGCCGCGATCTGTGCCTCCATGGTTACCGACGGGTGCGGAGAGCTGGGCTCCGCCATGGAGGGTGAAGGAGAGGGCACTTGGTGGTCCCGGTGCCGAACCAACGACTCAATCGCCGATCACCGAATCTATGACTTCGTCATCGAATTGATCGTCGATCGTCGAACCAACAGCTCGATTGCCGATCACCGAATCTACAACTCCGTCATCGAACTGATCACCGATCACCGAACCAACAGCTCGATCGCCGATCGTCGAATCTACGACTTCGTCGTCGAACTGATCGACGATCGTCGAACCAACGGCTCGATCGTCGATCGCCGAACCAACGGCTCGATCGTCGATTGTCGAATCTACGACTTCATCGTCGAACAAATCGTCGATCATCGAACCAACGATTCGATCGTCGATCGCCGGATCTATGACGAATCTACGGCTTAATCGCTGATCGCCGAACCAATGGCTCGCTCACCGATCGCCGGATCTACGATGAATTTACGGCCTGATCGTCGAATCGCCGAACCAACGGCTCAATCTACATCTCGATTGTCGAGGACACATCGGATTCTACGATGGAGATCGAAGGGGCGGAATATCTACGATGGCCCCCGCCTCTGAAGGCAAAGGGCTTCGACTAATGCGGCTGGCTAACTTGTCAACTTAGCTTCGACTAAGAAGGGCAAAACGCCAAGACGACCGCAATCGCATCCGGGACATACCGATCTGGTCACGACCGATCGAAGGATATTCGGCTTGCCACCGTTTATCATACATTCCGACGCATATGCCCGACCAAGGGAGGACAACAGATATTCGACTTGCCATCGTTATCCTATCCGAATACGTCGGATGCTACTCAACTATCAGACTCTGCGGAATGATCATATCGACGAGCAATGTTCGGAGGTTGGCCGACCTCCGACCCGACGTGCATGCTCGACCTACAGTCGGGACGACCGACATTGGATCGTTCGTTGATGTGATCGTTAGAGTCGGGGCAAGACGAGACGGAAAACCACTCCTTTCGTCCGAAGCCATCGCCCACGTGTTCACGCGAGCTAACACGACATCGGACTCAGGAGTGGGGGGGGCAACTGTTGGGATATACCGACCGACCCTAATGCCGACTCACCGACGTCGACTCATCGACGGATCACGATGCCGACCCATCCTCGACGTCGACTCACCGACGGGTCATGACGCTGACCCATCCTCAACGTCGACTCACTGACGGGTCCCGATGCCGACCCATCCTCGAGGATGGACCGACCGACTTTGCCCGTTCGACGACGGGCAACACCAACGGTAACTACCGATCATGCCCGGCCGGAACGTGTCGGCCTAACAGGCCAACACTACCTCCGATCGCTTGAAAGTCGATCTCACATCGCTGACTCCCTGTCGGTTTGAACAACCGACGTCCGACCTCTACAGGCCTTCCTGGACGCCGAACGAGCGACATAGGCTGCAGTCCTATCAAGGACATGCCGTGCAACCGTCAGGGGGCGTTGTCCTGTCAGAAAATCTGGGGCGTTGTCTTGCCAAGGACGCAAATTAATTTCTAGGACCTGTCAGCTCGTCAACGACGTGACAGCCCCCGACAATTTGATAACTCTTCAGTTGTCTACATCACCGACGGCGGGACCATACCACCTCTTACTATAAGACGAGGTAAGGCAGCAGCTTGAAGGGGGGCCCTTTCTCTCTCTCTCGCTCTCTCCACCGCTCAGTCTCCTGATTCCTCTCTACTGTTGCTTAGTCTCCTCTCTGACTTGACCGTCGGAGGGTCCCCGCCGGAGGCATCTCCAGTCAGCATGGACTTTCCTTTGCAGGTGCTCGTTCCCGGCGACCAGGCGACGAGGGGATTGGCCGCAACACTAATCAAATCACATAAACATTAATTAACATAGCAAGATCTCTTAATACTCTAAAAAAATAGCAAGATCTCTTATTGTTTGTCTCAATTATTAATCACATCGATGATGAAAGATCAGTTGGTGGAGTAGGTTCAGAAATTTATTGTATACTAGCTTATACATTGAAATTTAAAAAGTGTCTTTAAGCCAAGTTTGATGTGGCCGGATTTATTTCCAGCTAAATTCAAAGTTATTTTTGAGCTTATTAATCAGATACAAATGCAAGCCAAGTGCATTTTGATTCAAGCTTGATTGACCACATTTTGAATCAAGCTCAAGCTCCCGAGCCACTCCTTCACAATAGGAACCTAATCTAGTGACTTGTCAATTGTTAAACTAATTATCTTTTTTTTTTGGTAAAAACTAATTATCTACTTAATGACCAAAAAGAAGACATAAATTGAAAACTAAGTTGTAGTTAAATAGCAAGGAGAACTCTCTTATAATGGATCTGCTATGGCATCAAGAAGATGTTAGGACATAAATTGAAAATTAAGTTGTAGATAAAGAGCAAGGATAACTCTCTTATAATGTATTTGCTATTTGCTATTGTGATATCCAGCTCTAAAATCTCTCTTGTACTAATCTTAGGGCATGAAAAGAAAAAAAAGAAGAAACAAAAAAAAAATTTGAAAACTCCAGCTGGGAGTCTTCTTCCACGCGAACACATCGGAGAGAAAATCAAATTTGGACAGGATTCAACCTCCCTTCTACCTTATAAACTCCCTTTCCCTCTTTTATGAGCCTCCATAGGAAATCATCAAGTTTTTCTTCTCTATTTCTCTCAATTCATGTCGGATATTTAGACTCGTGCTTGTCGAAAATTAGAGCCGAAGATGCCATCGAAATCTAAGGTAAGCCCCGTCCCTCCTTTCTCTCTTCCTTCCCCTCCTTTTCATGCCATTGCGCACGGCCGCCAGCCATCAAACTCGTCGAAAATGCCACCAAAAGCAAAGCTCTATTTTTTTCTATTTTTACTGAGTCTTTTTCCTATCTTTCTAGCTACTAGCACCACCACCTTCGATGCCGCATCCCTGGACCATAACCCTTAGCTTCCCTACGATCCTCCACGATGAGATCAAGACCATCGGTGAACGATCAACAACCAAAATCAAGAAAAAAAAGAAAGAAAGAAAAAGTGTTTGGATCCCTTATTTTTGGAGCTTAATTTCTCATATTTTTTTCCACTGGCAATCTTTATCGCCAGCCATCCCCTGCCCCATCACCATCGGCTGCTGTCAGTTTTTTGGCCAAGAACCACCTCCCGTGTCCCTCCTCTACTCGGCCAAGAAAAAGAAGAAGAAAATAAGAAGAGGAGAAGAAAAAGAAAAGAAAAAGAAAAAGAGAGAAAATGCTTTCTCTCTCTCTTTTGTCTCTTTTCTCTCTCTCCTCTAGGGTTTCTCTCTCTCTCTTCTCTCCTTCTCTTTCTATCTAATCTCTAGAATCTAGTATGAATCTAAGATGATCTTTTCAGAAAGATTCAGACTCGCTTTGATATCTATGCAGATTCTCAATCCTAGTTCAGTCCTTATCCTATATTTATAAATCTGATCACCGTTAACCTTTATTGAGCATCTTGACATGACTTCTGATGATTTTAATCATAAATTACTCTTTTGAGAAATACGAAAATTCTCTCTCTACTTTCATTGTCTATTTTCTCTTGTCATCTATTTTTTCTCTTTAAAAATACATATGGATCCCTTATTGAGTCATGTCTTCCTCTTTTAAAGATCTATATTGACTCCGACAAGATGATCTGAAACTACTTTGATATTTGTGCCATATATCAAATTCATGCCAGACCTGTCTAGTATCTTTGAAACCTACTATTGATGAACTCGGTTGATTGATCTTAATCTTGATCCAATCCATACTCTATGATTTCTTGATCAGAGTTGCTTAAATCAAATCCTCAGCTAGGAGGCCCTAAATTGTTTCGATATCTGGACAGCCTATCAGACCGACCATCCGATCAATGATCTCTTTCATTATTTAATTTTATTAAACCCATTGAAAGAAAATTGATTATGATTTAATATTTTAAATAGAATTAACTAATTCTTCTAACGAAGTCTGAAGATCTAAGGTGAACGAGATAAGTGGATCGTACGCTCTTTATTTATTTTTAAATTTTCATATTTTTCATGCATATATTCTTTTGTTAATAAAATTATAATTTTCATAAAATAAGGATCAATATATATGATATAAAAATATATATTTTATCATGATCATTGATTTCATGAATATATTTTATAAAAATAGCATGTTTATGAAGCATGAATTTTATGATTTTTTCATCTATGTATATTTATGTTTTAAGAAAAAAAATTTCAAAGGTTCTCAAATAGCTATGAATGAATCTCTATGGAAAGATCTACACCCGAAGCTAACATCCATACGAAATATAACCCCGCCAATAAGTATGAAGTTAGCACATAAAATAAGAACTCTGTCGATTAAGAAATACGATCCTATCACAGATATAATAGTGACCTTAGCATGAATATCTGTGAGCAATATTTTAAAATATGACATGAATATCTGATAAAAATGATTTACGAATCATGTTTATAAAATATTCATGATTTATGCATGCATGATTGATTTATGACTTGTTTTATTATATGCTCTATGAAATACTTAATTTTTATAATATCTGTTATTTTTTAAATATTGTATTATCATGAAAAAATTTATACTTGATCTGATAAAGAAGCGTAGGTTCTACTTACTAAGCTAGTGTAGTTCATATTTTTTTCTTTTTTTTTTCTGTCCAGATGAATAAAATTAAAAATGAAGGATGATTCAGATTTGAGGGTCTACGCTAGCGAATCTGAAGATTTTATAGCTGAAGCCTAATTTGTTGGAGATTATAAACTTGTAGTAATTATTTATAGATTATGAGATAAGAATTTTATATTTGATTATGGATTTAGATGTTCTGAGCTAATTTTGATTTAATTATTTGATGAACGATGGAATTGACTCTTTTATTATATTTTATTTACGATGGATTTTAGTTGATCACGATAGATAGACTTCGTATTATCGAGAGCTGCATCCTTTGATAGCATGGCTGTGTTATATCTTAGATTTGGGATGTGACAACTATGATATCTAGAAGATGTTAGAATGTGAATTGAAAATTAAGTTGCGGTTCAAGATCAAGGAGAACTCTCTTATAATGGATTTCCTATGGCACCTAGAAGATGTCAGGACATAAAGTGAAAATTAAGTTGTAGTTAAAGAGCAAGGAGAAACTCTCTTATAATGGATTTAAGCAAGGAGAACTCTGATAATAGATTTGCTATGGCACCTAGAAGATGTTAGGACATAAATTGAAAATTAAGTGGTAGCTAAATAGTAAGGAGGACTCTCTTATAATGGAATTGCTATGGCATCTAGAAGATGTTAGGTAGGAACAAGAGTATGGAAGATGATATTGGAACTTGAATGTCCAGCTAGAACCTTGCCAAATGTTGACCAATAAATAGCTTTCCGTAACGCGTCATTGACAGTTGTTTGTTTATCAAACTGTTATAATATTATTTAAAGCCACGCAACCGACAGGCTAGTGAACGCCTCCGTTTCCTGTTTGGAACGGATCATTAGATCGGTTACTGCAAGTCTTCAATCCGTTCTCGAAGCGTGTGAAGAGCACGTGTGAACATTATCCTGGGGACCTTTATGTGTAATATTTTATACTAAAAATAGACTGAGTTATGGTATTTTATTGTAAACTCTTTTTTTTTGTCATCACGTGCTCCCCACCTTGGCAGCAAGATTGCAGAAATTACTAGGTGGAAGCTACCGTGACAGTTTGTTTGAATATTCCTATAAAATTAAACTTTAAAATTTTATAAAAATAAAATTTATAAATCTATCTAATTTATATTTTTTGAGAATCTATCCAAATCTAAACCAAATCTTAATTTTTGGATCGGTCAGAAGGCTCAAAACAAACCGCGTATCTTGAAGGTACCTTGAAAGCACCATGAATCTTATTGACACTGCAGAGTTAGAGTGTATGTTTTATCCCAATTAAAAATGTACACTCATCTTTAATTCTTTTAGTTATTAAAAAAATAAAGCTAAATATTGAGATCTGATCTCTAGAGCAAGCACTCGCCCGTAATACATTGAATAAATTATATTCCACTCTTGCTTTAATTGATTTTTTTTTGTTTTTCTTTTTTTTTTTGGGATGGGGGTGTGCGCTTACAATCAATTAGAATTGGTTTCATAGGCTATGGATATGCCTAGTATCAAGGCTTTAGATTTTCTTATGTAAGACAATATAACTATAGAGTTCATGTGATCTTGTCTTTTCACTCAAGTTCTCTGCATCTATTTAGCACCATCTTTTTCTTCCTTTTGAGATCCAGGACAGGAGAAATCTAGCTGGAATCAAGATGAGGACAAGACTTGAACTCATAATCATGTAACCAATCTTCAAACAATTTGAAGACTGAACTAGCTGCAATGCCTGACCCCCAAAACTATTCAATTGCCCAACAGGTATAGTAAAAGCAGCGTAGGATCAGAGTTAGATCAACTAGATGACAACCTTAGACAGACTTCAATAGATTTGGCATGTTAGATTCAACCTATTTAAATTGTATTAGGCCAAATGTTCTAATACTTTGTAAAATTAGATTAGGTTTAAGCTACAATTAGTCAAATTCTTCATGTACATTACTATTAGGTTCTGAACAAGCCAAATTAACCCATGTTAAAAAAGAAAAAAAAATCTAATCACCTCAACCTTTTCCTTTTTTTTTTTTTCCTCTCTCTTGAAACAATCAGTCTGAGCTTTTCTTTAGGTAAACAATCAGTCCGAGCTTTTCTTTAGGTAAACAATCAGTCTGAGCTTTTTCAACAATGTTATAGCAAGTACAAATATAGGGCACACACAGATTCATACAATCACACAAAATAGAGAAGAGAAGGAAAAACAAACATAGGATTTACGTGATTCGGCTGAAAAGCCTACGTCCACGGGCAAGACACGAGAGAAAAAATTCTACTATGATGAAAAGAGAGATACAATCACTCAAAAACTCTCCAAACCCTAGCCGCATTTTGATTTCTCAAAATATTTCATTCAGGTCGCAATGCGGGCTTTTCAGATTGGATCATAGTTCGAGCCCATAAAAGATATCCAAAATTCAAGCCACATTAACAAACAAGCTAAAATCCCATTAGAGTATGGCTTCGTCAGGTGGCAATGTTTTATGAAATTTTTTAGTTAGATCATGAGGTTCATTTAACTTTACTTATATGATGTTTGAAGCAGTGCATCGGGTATGTCCTAAAACCTATTTAGCATAATCAGTATAGCATTTTGAGATATTGTATGAGTACGTACATAGATGGTTGTGTCGTGCATTGGCTTATGAGTTGCAAAAGAGTCAGCAAGTGTTGTGCAAGGTAGAATGAGCAAAAAGATGGTTGTGTATTCCTGGAAGAAAACTGGATTATTGTAAACAAGCTGGACATGAGCTGAGCTCGAGCTAGCTTGTTTAATTTCGAGCCAAATTCGAGTTCTTCACCCTTGTAAGAGATCTACTGAGAGTTTAAGATATTTTTATGCTTTCATTTATGTAGTTTTGAGCAATAGTCTGAATTATATTCTAATTTTGTAGTTGACATTCATCATATTCTTCATAAATTATATTAATTTATACGAATAATTATAAAAAAATATTTAGATTAATAATAATAATTAATATAATGAGTCATTTATATATAGATTTTTTGAGCTAGCTTGTAAATAGCTTGCTAGCCTCACAACCATTGTCAGGTTGAGCATCATATTCATATGAGTACTATTATATACATTATCCAATAATGGATCGAAGTGACCATTTTCTCCTTAGTGCTACTCTTCCTAATATAAATATGAGGCTTAGGACATTGAATTGTGCCTTTGATGGTGCATGAGTGATAAAAAAACCTACAGATCTTAAGCGAGAGACCTCTAAATCGCTACCCATTAAAAGAGAAATAAAGGGAAGGAAGAAGGTAAGAAGAAAGAGATGCAGTGGAGATTTTCAAGCAATTCTTAAAGAGTTTGCTAAGCAACAGTACTTTGCATGGTGCATAAAGAAGTCTTCATCCATCTTCCTACATTCTCATATCTTTTTTGAAGGTATCAATCTATGAATTTCTTGCTCATTTATCACCACGTCATGATGTTGGACTATATTAATGTCCATCACATAGCCTAGCTTAATTTAAGAGTGATGTTTCTTGATTATTACAAAACAATAAAATAAAAAAAAAAAAAATAAAGGCTCTTTTACACGCTTACCTAAATAATACATACTATAAAATCAAGCAAAACTCATGTCTAATATTGTTATTGCATATCCAATAATTCTCTATTTTATAATATAGATACCAAGCTTCTCTATCATCATGTCCACCTAAAGGCCATTTTCTTGATAATTGAGGTTTTATCATGAATTATTTATCCATTTGCTCGTGAATACAGCTCATCATCATACGTACCAACTCAGACGTTCATAATATGAACAAAACTAAATTTGATTATCACCCAAGTTCATTGCAACTTGGTTCATATTCTCCTTGCTAACCTAACTAATTGCGAGGCTTGACCTTGAACTCCAATGAGCTAAGTAGGCTAATTAGTAATCTGGCTTGTCCGCTTCCCGGACCAGATCATATGGCAAACAATTTTGGCCGTAACCCATGCTTCTTTTTCAAAAGAAAAGATAGTAATGCACATTGTTTAAATGTACTGTATATTTAAAATATTTATAAAAGCCATATTAGTTTCTTAAAAATGTTTTTCTTGCATAAAAAAATAAAAAACTCTCTACAGCATTCAATTATGTGACTCAAATAGTCAAAATATTGCCCTTCGTAATGTAGTTTACACCCATTATTCATCTAAACTACACAATTCATATCACATGCAAAGTCTTTCATTGGGAGTGTGAGTCAGCTATGAGTTCTTCTGACAAAATCTAATGAAGTCAATCTATTTAAATATATTAATATTATAATAAAATAATATTAGTATAAGTAAATTTTAATTATAATATTTTTTTTTTCTGATATAATCACGTCAATCAGTATGGATACATAAAGTTTTTAGACAATCATCATCTTGACATCAAATCTAATCTTCGATATGATTGACAATAAAAAAAATAATTTAATCTATAATAATACTGTTCATCTTTTAAAAAATATATCGAGCCATCGTTACAGTAAAATAATTTAAAGATTTTTAAATACCACGAAGCAGCGGATGAATTCAGGAAAACTTTGCCTTATTTCGAATTTAATCAAGGGCTGTGACTTGGTCGTCTTCGAGGGAGGTTCTCTCCGTCCACAGAGCCACAGTTTTTGTCGCGTATAAATGATTCTCGTCCAAATGGTACGGAGTTTTACTGTGGGGACAGCTACAATACACTTCAACGATTGACTCAACGAGGTTATCGTAGAACCCTTCGCACGAATAAATGGGCAAGAAGACAAGTGTCAACAGTAACTTCCCCTGCGGTGACACCTACAAGATCTTAAAGTCTTCAATGGAAACAACAAACTCCAAATTAAATAACACGAAGCACCCCTGGTAAAAAGGTGACGGCATTCCTCCCCTGTATCGCCGGCAAAAATCCCCCTTGATATAACTAAACCCCCCGCGTGGCTGACATCTAATTCACTTGCCCCTTATAATTCGATCACCTACCAATGCTCAACTACCAAACATCACCATTCCCCAACCCTCTCTAGATGCCACGTACCCGGATAATCCCATGGGCCCCACAACAAATTAAATATCGACCCCTACCGCGTGGGCAGGGTGGGCGAAAGAACCCAAGGTCTCCTTCGGCCGAACGTTTCCTCCCACCGGCCTCCTGCATGCCCTCTGTTTTACTTTACCTTTCTCACTCTTTTCCCATCGTTGGTCTCTCTCTCTCGCTAGCTATTGGGAGGAGAAGGGAGAGCTTGGAGAGCGTTGCGGCTGGTTTCTCTCCCCAGAAATCTCGGCAAGGCCTCTAAATTCCAATGGACAAAGAGGGAGAGAGGCAAAGATCGGGAGAGAATATAGTGGAGGATTCGAGGTAAAGAGGAGATGGTAGAGTAATAGAGAGGACAGAGTCATCGTAGATGGTTCCTTTGGTTTGACTTGTGCGTGGCGGCTGCTCTACCTCCTGCTTCCATTTTCTTTCTCTTTTTATTTTTTATTTTTTTCGCTCTGGCTGGCTTTTGTTCATGGGTGGCGACTCCTTCCTTCCATGATCTACGACTGGGTCTTCACCGACCCCGTTCCTTTCTCGGTTCTTCTCCTCTCTTTTCCTCCTCATTTCCTCCTTTCCTGCTTCCCCTGTTCTTCGCCGCAGCAGCCTTGGCCCCACGAATCCGATCCTATCGAGATAGTTCGATTCAATCCTCCTCCTCGGTTAAATTTCCTGCATCGAAGTCCTCTCTTTGGTTTATCGAATTGATTGTTCGTATTATCGTATGCGTTTTCTGGATTAAAATTGCATCTTTTTATGATTCTCGCCGTCCCAAAACGGCCGCCTTTCTCGGGGAATATCCGTAAAAATTGTACTTTTGTGATCCCAGCGCGTTAGCGTATCCCGATTTGTTATTCCTTCGAAACCTGAATCCAATCTCTCTTGATTAAGGCGTGGGTTTTGATTCTTCTGATTTGGTCTGCCCATGGGTTGCACGAGCTCGAAGCAGGCCCGCCGGGACATGAGGCGGAGCCGGTCGCCGTACGCCCGGAGCTACTCTGTCCCGCTCCACGAGGCCGCCGGCGCCGGCTGCCGAAGGAATGGCGAGGGCTACCACGTGGTCACCCTCGCGTCGTCCACACTTGGCTCCCTCAAGCTCGACCGTGGCCCGAGCCCCAACGACCTCCCCGGCTCCGACGAGGAGATGATGAAGAGCTCCCACGACTGCGGTCGCGACGGCCTCGCCGACGATCTCGGCAAGGCCAAGGCCTGGTCGGAGATGATCGAGCGCCGGATCCCGAAGACCCCCACCAAGACCCCGCCCAACGAGCCGGAGACCATCAACGCCTGGGAGCTCATGGAGGGCCTCGAGGACACCAGCCCCCTCCGCCCCACCTCCGCCGCCACCGGCGTCGACCGCTCCTTCTCGTTCCACACCACCCGCGACGCCTTCCCGGCGCCAGAGTCCCTCCCAACATCCCATTTGGCCAATGGATCCTCCTCCCTGAAGCCCGGCTGGATGCAGCTAGGCCCCGGCGATTCCATCATCTCCGACTTCGATCCCGAGATCCTCGCCACCTTCCGGAATGCCCTCGAGGAGTTCTCCCCGCCGCACCCGGCCTTCGGCCGGCCTCCTGAGCCGCCAGAGAAGGTGACAGAGTGCCGGCATTCCAGCGAAATCCCGAAATCCCAAGGAATTGTCCGAGCTCGGATCAATGCATTCCAAGAGAGAATCGATGCGAGGAGGGCTACTTTCAATTCCAACGCTGCAAAGGTGGCGCCTTTGGATAAATGCCCACCGGGCGGCAAGGGGAAGGTGGTGTTCTACTTCACAAGCCTCCGAGGAATTCGAAAGACTTACGAGGATTGTTGGGCAGTGAGATTAATACTACAAGGCTACGGTGCTCGCATCGACGAGAGGGACGTATCGATGCATGGGGGGTTCAAGGAGGAGCTCAAGGAGATACTCGGGGCCGGGCATGGTGGCGGGAGACTGCCAAGAGTCTTTGCAGATGGCAAGTACTTGGGAGGGGCTGAGGAGGTGCGCCAAATGCACGAGGCCGGAGAATTGGGCACAGCTTTGGAGGGATGTGAGATGGCGGTGGTGGGGAAAGGCGGCGGCGTCGTGGAGGCATGCGAGGGGTGTGGCGGTGTGAGGTTCGTGCCATGCGAGACTTGCTCGGGGAGCTGCAAGGTGTATGTGGAGGAGGAGGAGGAGGACGAGGAGGAGGAGGAGGAAGGGGGCTTCCGGCGATGCCCCGAGTGCAACGAGAATGGGCTCGTCCGGTGCCCGCTGTGCTGTTGAGGATTGGTAGGCTTATTCTGCGGGGGTTTTAGCGAGGTGTTTGATGGATTGTTGTAGTGTGTATAGAGAGGAGGTGAAGAAGTCCGGACCCAAGATAGAGTTCAAAGTTTTGAAAGGTTCTCAGGAATGTCTTTATGGCTTTATTTTTTTCTTTATTTTTTCTTTTTCTTTTTGAGTGGAGAAGACAGAGAATTGAGGTGCATTGATATGTAATAAAAAGAGAAAAAATAGAAGCAATACGACCTGGATTTTGGTTACTTCTTGTTCTTGTGTCTACTTCTTAATATTTCTCTTGAACACTTTTCTTGTATTTGCTTCTTAGTATTTCTCTTGGAAACTTTGTTTTATATGTTCTTCATTATTCATTTTTGTCATATTTCTGTTGGTTTTTGGTGCTCTTGCTCTATTTTTTCTTATTGATTGTTCGTTTGCTCTAATCTCTTTCTCAGTAGAATACACGGAATTATATTGCATATCTATAAACTAAAACAGATTGAAACAGTACAACTTGGATTTTTTTTTTTTTTTTTAATGTGGCCTTGGCCTTAGCACCTCCTGTCGATGAGAACTATAGCCGAGCAATTGTTATCAGGATCTCCCTCTGCTGCAAGGTGATTTTCTTTGTGGTATTTCTCTCGCCGAGTCTCCTGTTTGTTTTGGCCTCATCCCTCTTTGGAAGCTACTCTCTTTATTGGTGCTCATTTTGACTGCAGCCTTTTTTTTTTTTTTTTTGCTCAAGCACATGGTCCAAAAGGGGTTGGCTTTTTGGTGAGGTTGTTTTATGTTTTTGCTCTGTTACACATCTGTTCTTACGTTGTTTTTGGAGAAAACTGAAATCTAGAGAGCTGGCTCTTCTTTTGGTTCTGTCACTAATGGATAATTCCCTCATCTCCTTTTCCTCAAAGAAAAGAGTTATCAGAAATCATTTTTTGTTCTTTTTGTTTTATATTTTTTCTTTCATTCTGCATTAAAATTCAGGTGACTAATGGATAATTCCTTCATCTCCTTTTCCTCAAAGAAAAGAGTTATCAGAAATCATTTTTTGTTCTTTTTGTTTTTATATGTTTGCGTTGATATCTTCTCATTCTTTCCGGCACAGAGTACAAACTGTTTGGGGTTGAATAAGAGAAAGAGATAGAAGCCAATTTATTTTGGCGTTTAATGAAAGATGTCCAATCCGAATGGGAGTACAAACTGTTTGGAGTTGAATTAGAGAAAGAGACGGAAGCCAATTTATTTTGGAGTTTTATGAAAGATGTCCAATCTGAATGGAACTGAGAAAAATGCATAATGGTAGGAAACTCAGTAATGTAATTAACTTATTTTTAAGATAATTAGAAAGAATAATTTAAAACATATAAAAATGACAAACAGAACCAAAAAGAAAATGCTTTAATTTCAAAAGTATTATTTTTATAGATGAGACATATGTTGGGGAGATCTTTGGCTCTCTCTACCACCCTAAATTCAAAAATTTGTCTCTTGGATGCATGCTGATGATATATGGTTGCTCAAAAATTATTAGATTTTAAGACGGAAAAAAAATGTGTTAAGAATATTTTCTGGTAAACTATTTCAAAGATAAATCTCAAGGAATGTCGGGGGCCAAGCACATCATGCGTGCAATCTAATGATTAGGCCTCTGTCTATGCTTTTCACTCCATGCCTGTTGTGTTCACCATTGGTGGTGAGCTAGACCCATTCCAAAACACAAAATCTGTTCTATTCTTCTCGCAAAAAATTATTGGTCTCTTTCCTTTCTTCTACTTAAAAAAAAAAAAAAAAAAAAAAATTGAAACATGATTAGGCCTCTGTCTATGCTTTCCTTAAAAGTTCAGGGAAAAAAAAAATTAAAAGAAGAGGAATAAGATGATTAGTCCTGTTTGAATCCTTGGAATGATTCAGGTCTTGGTAGCAATATAATTCTTCCTCTCTTAAACTAGTACAACAAACTCAACCTTTATTTGATCGGTGCTTGGGGAACCACCTAATCAGGACAAAATGCAACTTGAACCATGAAGTCTGAACTATAGTCCAGTTGCTTCTGCTGCACGTAGCTGGAACGAAAACGACGTCTAATTTTAGAAAATAATTCAGCCTTTAGATTTTAACAGATAAAAGAAAAAAGTAAGAAAGTTCTTCAAATATGATAGCATGGACCGGACATTGTCAAGATTTATCCCCCAATGACCCGGTTCCTTGGGACTGATATACCAAACATTTTACTTCACGGCGGTGGCCATGTTTTTTATAAGCTTTGCTGGGGTACGGCTCACAGGATGTTGCTTAGATCAATAAAAAAAAAAAGAGAGTGAGGATGCATTTGGTTCGTAATTGAAATCAAAATCAAAATAAATTGAAACGAAAATTAAAAGTCATACTCTCTTTTGTATTTAATTCATGACTAGAATTAAAATGGGATTTAAATGCTGGGATAGTAACCACTGCCGGTTACACACAGAATCAGCACCATCCCCACGTATTCTCCCTTAAAAATGGGTGCACCGAGACCGTTGTCAAACTGTAGATACTAGTGGAACAGTCCCAGGTGGCAACGAAACCAATTCTCTGACATTGTTCTCACAGGCCATGTACATGATGTACAAGCATGAACAAAGTTATCTGAAACTCGTGGTCAAGAACCCGACACTTGTTTACAAGCTTCACTTTATCAATGGTGATATCGGAGCACAAGAACCGAGCCTGTTCATCTGAAATATTTCTAGTCAGCTTTATGTGAGATTACTGACTTGATCAATAGCTTCTAATCAGCATATGTCGAGCCCTCTTGATCATGAAGTCGAAAACATCCTGCCTTAGCTTGCCATTTTTTCTGTTTTGCTACAGAAAGTAATTCATATTTCCCAAATTCAGAAGCGTTTCTCTTAATCTTGTCCGTGGTTGCTATTTCCTGAAGAGTTCATGGCCGCTAATTGCTTCTCCCCACCCAGACAGATCAGTGCATGGAAGGAGACAATGCTGGAAGGAACTCCTTGAAAACTTTGGTAGTATCAACAAGCTAACAAAGCTGCCCACAAAGGCAAAGACAGCAGCATGAGCAAATGCAGAAAGGTCACCCTTTTCAAATGGAGCATCCCATGGACCAGCACCGGGTGATGCACATAACAACCTGTAAACAAGAGGGGCAGGTAAAAGTATATCATGCTAGAATAAACCAGAGATTATTGTCCAAAATCCATCAGCATTAGCAGATGTTTGCAAACATGATACACTCATCGACCAAGAGGAAAATATCAATGAGATAGATTTCTATTGGAAGGATCCAACTGATTATGTATGATTGCCAAAACAGCTACCCAGGTAGGAGCCATCACGAGAAGCACTGAAGGCATTCCTTGAGGCAAATTATTAAAGTTCTTAAAGATTTCACAGAATACTGACATTTGTCCATTTGATGACTCCCCTGGGTTAGTCTTTTTTGATCCAGGCACTTCCTCAACACAAATTTGAGTTATCATCGCAGTAACGAGAATGAAGATCTGCCCCAACATGATTTTTTTTTTTTTTTTGGAAGTATGGCCAAAAGGATATGCCAACAAGGCTTATCTCAGATGATTGGCACCCCTCTCCACATTGGAGAAGTCAGAGGTTCAAATCCACGTTGTAGCATGCCCACTGCATTCTTACACACACAGAGAGAGAGACAGAGACACACAGAGAGAGAGAGAGGTAGTGTGATGTGATGCAGCAAGAAGAACAAAAAGAAGATTTTTTGGTAAAGCAGAGGAAGCCACAACTTTATTAGAGCATAGATAAACAACCGTTTACAAGATACAACTGATACAAGTAACTAACATCAGTAGGACAAATCCATATAGATACAAACACCAGCTTCATAACAGGGAGAAAGAAGAAAGTAACCCAAAATGATAATAAAAGGATAGAACTGCAGCTACAATACAATAAGAGTGCAATGCCGTAGTAGATGAATCCTGCAGCAATAGAAGAAGCACAGCCATATGGAACGGTATAAGCAGAAGCAGCAGATTAAATATAGAAAACCCAAAAAAGAATTAGAACTACTAGGGAAGCATGAATAAAACATGTAAGATATGATGCGGCAAGAGTATGGGTCATGACTATGACTTGCAAACAAATTCAAGCAATAAGACTTATGGAACCAATCTCAAAAATAGGTCAGGTCGAGTTCAGATTTGAATCTTTGACCTATTTAATAAACAGATCGAATTCAAGTTGATAAATATTTAACCAAATCCACATCCAATCCAAACCATATCCAACCCTACTCAACCCAATTGCTACCCCTATTTCTATATGTTAGATTTTCAGAACTCCGGGAATCCATGAAATAATTTTATTGTGCAATTTATCAGATTTTGCTTCATTATTTGGCGAAACTGATTTTGAACATTAGCTATTTGTTTTGTTTATTTCCTCAGCAGTACATGGCATATCAAGATGTCAATTATGATAACAGAAAGACAGGGTTCTGAAGTTTCCAACTAAAACTTGAGTTCTCACTAAATGTTAAATTTAGTTGTGAACTCTTGAGTAGGTATGTTAACTTTCAAAAAGTACATATATGTATTAAACTTATATATATGTATATATTTTAACTAATGAAGGATTTTTACATTTTATGGTCATTTACTTCATGAGTATATGATGTTTCATTGTCAACCTGGAGAAACTTCCAAATTCGGAAGCTAACTAGCTCCCATAATCAGATCTTAACAACAAATAAACCAAAATCTAAAAATCAACAAGAATTATTGCATCAATTATTAGATCTACAAATTTACTCGAGTCATCCAAGCACAAGCACTACCTATAGTCATGCACCATACAATCCATTTTTACCATATTATTTACAATCCCAAAATCCTTATTAGATATCTAACCTCACATGGATTTCACATTCCGAGAATTCTTTGTTTCACTTTTTGTTGCCGTAGGTGGCCAAATCTGCTACAGCTTTTGCAGCTTTTGTGAGAGCATCAGAAACCAATAGAGCTCCAGCAGAGAAGTAGCTACTGCTGACAATAGCATTTGCAACACTCGCAGCTGTTCTCCCGGTCACAGACACAACTGTTTTGGTGGTCTCTGATACATGATACGTCTCATCCACTGATCTAACACAATCAACACCAGCATTAATCCTATCCGTCAGTCCAATTCTCTTGCTCAGTTCAGCAACCTTGGCTGCAGCAGTGGCTGAGACTTGATATGATTCATCCAAAGCTTTGGCTTTGATTAAGGCATCCTTGCTTAGTGTATATCCCTTAGCCAGCATGGTTTTGACCACATCTTGCGCCACTGTCACGGCTTCCCTTGGAGTTGTGTTGAAATGGCTTGCGTTTGTAGTCTGTTCATGTTGGTAGCAGAGAATGCCAGAAAATTGTTATAGTAATTTGATAAATGTGAAATGAAATCAACTTCCTTGATGAGTGAATTGACAAGAGAAGCCTTGCTATTTCATCCAGTAATATAATGTAAGAATGCAAGATAAAATCTGTCCAAATAAGATTATGGACAAAACCTCAAGATGTGATTTTAAGCTGCAAAAATTATTCACGCCTAAAGCCAAAGCATCTCTGTTATATGAATATCACTACCAAAAATATCTAACAATCATGCAAAAGAACAATACATGGTACAGCGAGAGAAACTACAGCAGAATGCACAAGATTTTGACATGGTTCAATCTAAACCGGACAACATTCACCATCTGATTTAAAAGAAGAGCCAGAAACAACCAAACGATTATTACTCTTTTGGAAATGGATATTACTGTTTTGTTGTTAAAAGATTTTTTTTTTTTTTGAGAAAATTCTTTCTTAAAGAATGTAAAAGGTGCATTAGTTTGAGCAAAAAGGAACGTTGACGTGAACAAAAGATTCGCATCTAAGAAAAACTAATCAACATGTCCTGAAAAAACCAATTGACCAACCCTTTAGTATTTAAATTTTCAGATAAAACACTACTTAAGTGGTCATATTTAAGTATTAGACAAAATTATTTATCTGTTTCCAAGTTTTCAATCAATTGGTCAAAAACTGATAATCTTGTTTTTATCTGAATTTTCATTTGAATCTTTTTGAGAGATTTAATTCATACTGTCAGTGATTTTCTATTCTAGACGATCTAGGGTTGCTATTCAAAATTGGGATCAAGATAAATCATATATGTGCCTATATGGAAAGGCAGATCAAAATGGGTGTTAACTCTCTTATATGCATTGTTGCTTCTGGAGCTTATAGTTTGATTTGTGAACATAAACCATTCCAGGCCTTTGTTTTTCTATAGCTTAACTGAAGAAAATGACAATAAACAGCCACCACGAAAAACAATAATTATTGACAACTTCATTATATCAGTCACATTGAGGAAACCCTACTTATTTATTTCCTCAACTATCTCGTAATATGGATGGAGGACTCTATTAACCATCTCTTCTTTGGCTCTTCAGTTAGTAGTCAAGCATAGGAACTACTGGTAGATAAGCTGGGTATTCAGAATATGCCTAATGACAATTTAGCTTCTGGTCTGATTGGAGGTTAGGATAGTTCACGCTGAATGCTGTAGTGTGCTGTCACATTTGGAATCATAAAAAATGAAGACTTTTTGATAGTGATTTGAGACCTATTTTGCATGTCATTAAAGATGCTGTTTTTGTGGGTAAATATCATGGGAAAGTTGATCAACTTTCCCATTAACCAACTTACCCATGTTCTCACGCTTTTCAAAATGGATAAGTTATTTTTCTATGGATAGCATTTACCCATGAAATGGGAAAAAATCTTACCCACCTAGGGGGTGACAATCATTTTTCCATCAACCGAAAAAGTAATCATTTTAATTCATTCCTAATATACCCTTAACCTTATAATATAATATAATATAATATTTATATAATATATTATAAAAATATAATATCATAATAATATAATAATAGATATTAATATAATATAATATCACATATTATAATATACTATAATATATTATAATAATATAATAATATATAACAATCTAATAATATAATGTATAATATATTAATATTTTATAATATATTATACTATATTATTATATATAATAATATTATATAATATATTTATATTCTATTAATATATGATATTAATATAATATTATAATATAATATAACATTATAATAATAACATAATATAAGATATATTATAATAATATGATAATATAATATATTATTATATACAATAATATATATTAATATTATATATATAATATAGTATAATATATTATAATATACTATAATACATTATAATATATATAGCAATATAATAACATAATATATTATATATTAATATTTAATAATATAATATATTACCTTATATATTTATATAATATATAATAATATAATAATAAAATATTTTTTATATAATAGTGTATATTAATATCATATAATATATCATACTATATTATTATATATAATATATAATCTTATAGAATATATTAATATATTATATTATAATATAATATAATAATATTATATTATATATAATAATATTATATTATATGTAATAATATTTATATAATAAAGGGTATTATGAAAAATATAAATGGATCATAACAACTTATCCAGAAAAATGGTAATATAAAAGAATATGGATAACAGATTCTGGACCATTTTCTAATACATAAAAGAAAATGGGTAAATTATTTTTCTGTCTAAATGTTGCTTGCAAAATACTTACCCAGAAAAATACAACTTTTTGGATAAATCTTTTACCCGCAAAAGAACGAGCCCTTAAGGATAGGACGAGAATGCGCTCATCAACTAAGGGTACTAAGATCTACCCTTTCTACTCTTTGCTTATGTGGGATGTAATATTCTACTTCTCTCACTTTCATCTCCTTTCGATCTTTCATATCTGTTCTTTTATATTATGTACTTCTTCCCTTCATGAAGTGATTAGACTGTTGCCTAACCCTTCACGAAGTGAAAAAAAATATCTTGTATCTGGCACATCATCAGATAGCATAGTAAGAATAAGCACAAGGAACAAGTATACAATTAAAATGGCAAGTGCAAGACTGTTGCCTAATCCCTAGATGAAGTGCCAAATAATATCTTGTATCTGGCACATCATCAGATAGCATAGTAAGATAGCCACAAAAAACAAGTGTACAATTAAAATGGCAAGTGAGGAGCACTTTGTGATGCAGCAATCATAGCCAAAGATTACTTGGGGGAGGAACAGTGCAAGAAGAGCTAGAATTGTTGAAATTGAAGCTTGACCGGGGAGTAATCAATCTGCTGATCAAAATTCCTATTATGGCCACATTCTAGAATCAACATTGAGAGCCTGATGGTCTTGCCAATGACAGTCCATCATGCCCAGAGTTGTCTGCGATCCATTGTTTCAGGTGTCAATGGAAGCCCAGAAGTGGAAATTACAATTTTTAAGAAATTTGTTTTCTCAATTTCATAGGTCAAAAAAAATATCTGAACTGACTTGGGTTGCATTTGGTGCATCGTCAGGCAATCTTGAAAAGTAATGTGGATTGCCTTCAGGACAGATTACCATCATTAAATTGCCAGTAATGTTGATTACTGTATTTGGTACACACAGATAATATTGCAGTAAAATTACTGAAAATCTGATTGACATGTTTGGTATGACAATCAGATTACCGATAATATGAAATCAAATTTTCAAAATACCCTCAATAATTTTATCCTGGTGCTGTTCTTTTTTCGGGTGAGAAATAACGGGAGTGATGTAGGTGTGGTGGTGGCGTGGAGAAGTGGCGGGCCGAAGAATGTGGGGAACCGCAAGCATTGGGGGGGTGGGAAGGGGGCGGGCACATGCGAAGCCATGGGGTAGTGGGGACGGGCGTGGAGGAGCCATAGAGGGGTGGTGGGGGCCCAGGGTGGAGGAGCCACGGACAGGCAAAGGGAGATGGAGGAGTCGTGGTCGGAGGCGCACACGGAGGGGGGGTTGGGCAATGAATTTTGTATGATTTTTTTAAAAGATAATTTTATCCAAAATTTTGGATTGCCAAGGCAATCTGATTACTACCCAAAAAACATACCAATGCAGTAATTCAGATTACCACATTAAATTGCCAGCAATCTGGATAGATTGCCAGCTACCAAACGCAACCTTAAAATTTCACAGGCATGTTTTACACAAATTATACTTTATCATTTTGGTGTTTTTAACCGGATTTAGGATTTTTCCTATTTTCGTAAAATTTTCAAAGGTTTTGCCTATATAAAGTCGCCAAAACCATCGAAGTAGACTTGAATTTGAAAATAAATAAATAATAATATCTCCATGTGGTAAGTTTTTCCACCTTTCCCTTTTATACTTGTGGTTCTTCCTTCTCTCTAGGCACATTGTCTCTTTAGGACTGCATCACTTTTCCAGTTAGAACTAGGACTGATGCAAGGATAAAACATCACAATGTTATTATTAGATGTCTTAGAATTTAATCCTCCAGTAAATTGTATTAAATTTTATGTTAATTCATGTCTTTGAGTCATCAAAGAACTAAAAATAAGAAGTTCTACAATGCATACCGTAGACACATTATCGTCTTCAAGCTTCCAGTAAGGCCTGTCCCAGAAATCACTAGCTTCATCATGGTATCCCCAGCGTGCTATGCAAACAGGTTGATCTACAATAGTAGCTCCCTGATAAAATAAAAAAATGACTAGTTTCCATCTTATGCAACAGAGTAATCAATGTTCTGTTTTAGCTGATAAAACAACTGATGGTTAAAAAGTGCATTTAATCAAATGAATGATTAAGAGATTAACCATAAGGGCCTATTCAGCTGGTGGAGAGGGCAGAATCACAAGATTTGTGTGGAGAAATGTTGAGAATTTGCCAGAAGTTTTACAAGGATACAAAAACTTAGAAACTAAAAATAATAAAAAATATATAGAATAGCTAATGTATCTATAAAATAGTGCATGCAAAATTAAACACAGGGAGAGACAGCATTAACTAAGAATAGCAATAACACTACTGTTGAAAATAGACTGCAGATAGCAGTTTTAGTAAAGTAGTCAACCAGTATTTCAAAGACTTAAGTACCATCTGCAAACAGTTCATGAAATTTGTGAATTATCTGACATGGATAATATTATCATTAAGCAGCAGTTGTAGCAGAAAAACCAATCAAAAAATTGAAATCTTCCACAGTTCGGAGAAGATTGGAACTGTAGCTGGGGTTCCAGGATCAAATGCAACATCAGAGCTGATGGTGATAATAAAATAATCACTATAGTTGTAGGATGATAAAATACAGAAACTAGGAGTTCAAAACCTCACTTAAACTGAAAAGCACAGTGTAATAGCATACTCATGTAAAAGACAGAAGAGTGAAATTATCCATAGAGTTTTCCATGGTGGTTTATGCGCTAAAATTAAACCAATCAGATCAAATGGATCGTGAGTTGTGAGACTGTTTGATGATGGAACTATTCTTTTGAGCAAAGCTGATGGAGATGCAATCGAACAACAAAATATTGCTGAACAGTGGAAGAAAACCAGGCCAAAAAGGACTGTCGAAAAGATGAACTAAACAAACATTAATTTGTTGCATCACAAAAAAAAACTTCCCATAGTTGGTGTTAGAAGAACTTACACTAAGCAATACAGCAGTTTCCAAGGAATAAGGTTCTTTAAATATTACGTAAGCTGTGGAAGCATAATCTCCAGACCTATTTAAGAATGCATCAGATCAGGAACAACTTCAAACATGTCTCCATAAAATTATTCAATGTTTCCAAGCAATGAACTAGACCTTATAATATAGTCTTACCCAAAGAAGGAAGTGAAACAGTTAAAAGTATTACTAAAATAATATTAATGTATTATGAGCAGCATGCCTGCATGTGTAAGACATGCATTTTAAACATTCTTGAGTAAATTACACAGACAGGCTAAAAATTTCTTCTTAGGTCCTGAAACCTGTTCCATTACAGAAAATTAACCAAACAGATAAACATTAAAAAAATGAATGATAGAAGGTTTCTTATGTGAAGAAAGTAAACTACAATTATTATTGAATTCAGATCCTGCATTATCACCTGACGATTTCAATGTGTTCAATTGCCCCAGAAAAGGAAAAGAATTCATAAAGGTCTCTTTCAGTTGCAACAGGGGACAGATTAGTAACTTCCACGGTATACCCACTCATACTCGCAAATCCTGCAACTCATCAAACCAAAGATAATTTGAGAGATTTTTACCAAATAAAATACTGAAAATCAAATAAAAGGAAAGAATCATGTTACCTAAAATTAAAAGCTAATTGGAAGAACTATATCAGTATATCAGAACAGTTGGCCATTTAGATAATAGAAAGCCACCATGAAACATCAAACAAATGCTACTGAAGAATCTATACTGAGGCACTTGTGGAAATAGATGGGAAAAGATCAGAAAAAATATCTTTTGTTAATTGCAAAAAAGAAAATCATTAACTAAAATCTTATAAATTCTGCAAAACCTCCTCCCAAATTTCTCTTGTTCGTGACCCAATAAGAACATTTCACCATATTGATTACTTGTTATTGTTTTGGCATTACCATATAATCAGGCTCTGCGATACATTAGGAGGGAGCCATGATATATATATTTTTAAAAAAAAAAACTTAACATCAGTCTGTATAGCTGCCAACCACTTGGTTTACTATGATACATTGCTCTAATTTTGGACAATTATCACTCATACAGACCAAATCGGTTTGAACTGATCTTTTTCTCTTCCATTTGAAACCCATACAATTTCCATTTAGTATACCTTGCACCTTTTTTTTTTCCACAAACATGCATTCCAAAGGGCTTTAAACAATAAGTAATCCCCCATCTCAATATAAGAGATAAAAATTAAATGTCCCGCTAACCTCAATGAAAAAACACACAACTTCCCAATGAATCATCAGCTATGATAATTCAAACCTTCATTGAAAACTCGAAAAGATAGGCGGAACAACCAAGAAAGCATGAAATGTGGAATATTCATAAGAGGGAAAGATATGGGAGGAACGAATTGGGGATTTTGTTCTATGCCTATGCCTATTCCTATTCTGCGTGGATAAATTGGCGATATCTCAGGATAGATAAATTGTTTCAGAATCTAATGACTGGAGAACAAGTATCAGAATGTTATTCTACACAAAAATCTCATTATTTCAAACTGCAGCAACGTAAACAAAATTGAAGATTTTGCAAAGGGGGATAGATAGATAGATCGATAGTTACTTAGGTGGCTGGCTCTCACCAAGGTGCTGAGAAGAGAGAAGCGCTTTTCTTTTGCAACTGCCGCTGGTTTTCATACCCAGATAATGCTTTCAACGTGATAAGTACAAACAATTCTGGAAAAGATGAGTAACTAGAAGTCTCCTGCTCTGAGATTCCTCTCCACCGACTTTGGTCTAATAAAAGTAAATTTAGATATTTGGATAAAGTAAAAACTTACCAAAAAAACAAGTGGTGAAAATTAGGGCTGGCAGTGGGTAAGATTGGGTCTATCCAACTTGGATAAGATACTTTTTAGATTAGGTCTCATCGTGACCACTCGATGGACATGAATGGGCTGTCTCTGTTGAAGTTAGCTGCAGATTGCATCTAGTTTTGCGGAGCTAGGTACAGATATTTGATTATTTTTTTATTAAATAGAGTCAATTTCTTTGTGGTCCGATGTTGTGAGAACCTAATATGATATTCTGATTGGATGGGGGATGATGATTGATGTATGACTCCTAATTGCACATTCACGTCCAGAATTAACTTGATTTTTTTTTTTTTGTTTTTTTTGTGATATTATGGACACTATTCTTTTAAGGATCGACTTATTTGGAAGTCCGTAGGTGGATTTCTGGACCCTCCGGTTAATTTCAAGAATATGGAACTTCTTTGGATAGCTGGAATGGATGTTGTCTTTTGGAGTCTAAATTTGTAGCAGCCAAGATGTCATTTTATAAAATCCAGCCATTGTTTGTTTCTTTTTGGAGAATAGAGAGAATCTATCTCTTGAGATTGGACCGTTGGTTTCTTCAGACCATGCATGGTCCATGGCGGGTGTTGCACTGCTGTTGGAAGCAGAACGATGGAGACCCTCACCAAATTCTATGATGAGCTCCCATTGCTCTTTGTTGCTTAGGAAAAGATCTGAATAAGGCTTCGATGGATGCCACCTAATGAAATGGAGTACATTGTGGTTAGGTTAAGAGAACCCTAGGGTGTATGTGAGCTCCTGGTTGGGCTGGCAATGTTTTGCACGGATAAGGCTGGCACATGGAATAGTGCCTGTGAGGCTCCAGGACTAATTACCCTCCTTGTGCACTCACCAAATTTAGTCCCATAATTTAGTGATCATAGGATGGTTTAGTTTCTTGTGCCCATGAGACTAACTCCATATGTTGGTTCAAAGGGTTTGAGTTATATCTTTCGTGCGAAAAATGATTCATCATTTTTTGCGATGTCAACCGTTAGATTTTACAATAGTCACTTCAAAACCTATACAAATCGATGAAAAAAAGAGATTGAAGTATTTTAAAATTTATGCAAGATGCGGTCAAACAGTTGATATTGTAAAAGAGATCATTCATTCTTTCATGTGAAGCATGTAACCCAAACCCTAGTTTAAAGCTAGAAGACGGAAGACCAACTTAGCATGAATGCATGTGATGGAGTGGAATAGGAACACAATTAAAATTGTTCTCATTAAGTTCTTTTAGTTTGGCTATAAAAGCTTTTTACTCTGAACGCCACAAGCAGGAGTTCCCGATCCTTTGTGGTGCATTTTTTGCAGTGGTTTCTTTCCAGAAATTCTTCTCTCATTGTTGGCCCTCCTCCTTTCAGCCAAACATAACCAGCGATAAGATAACTTGCATCTAAACGGCCGCTGTAATTCAGCTTTTATCCCCTCTCTGTGGAATGAAAAAATGAGGGTAGAAAGATTATCTAATGCCATCAGCTGATTGTTCAATTACATAGTTGCTAAAAACATAAGGAGTGAAGAAATCAAGAAATATTTTCAATTAATTGCAACATGAACCATCTTAACCATTTTATTAAGTAATGAATTGTAAATATGTAGTTTTTAAATTTCAATTTCGCTGCGTAACTGGGCCAGTCTTGGAATGTACTTGGGTTTGAATGGCAGGTTGGGGCAGATCCATATTGTTGATACCATTTTTTTGGTGGACTGATTGTAGTTGAGCTGGGTCCTATAATTTAGGCTGGATTTGGTTCTCTACCATTCCCTTTTTTTTCTTCCTGTCTGTCTCTCTTTTTTTATTTTGAAGAAATATTTTGTGCATCAATGTGGAATGCACTGTTTTATTTATTGATTTACGTAGTCACATTTTTCAATATATATTTAATATCTGTAATTCTACTTTTTTATTTGAAAATTTTTGAATGACGAAAATATCTCTAATCTGTAGAAATAATTATATAATATCTTACGTCTATATTATGACATTCTACACGCAGGAAGTTAATTTTAATGCAGTATATTATAATATACTACAGAATATCATAATTTTTTTCAAAGAGCAGGGGTATTTTCATCAATCAAAATTTTCAAACGAAAAAGCAGAACTGTAGGCATTAAATGCGCATTGGAAAGTGATTGGACAAAGACCACATTCTATATTATGACATTCTTGATCATATATGATATCTTGAACCATATTATAACATCCTGCATGCAGAAAATCATATTTGATACAGAATATCATAATTTTTTATAAAAATAGAAGTATTTTCATCATACAAAATTTTTAAATGAAAATAGAACTGTGGACATTAAATGTGCATTGAAAAGTGGTGGCTGTGGACCAATCACATAAAGCAATGTACTTTGTAGGATTTTCTACACTAATGCACAAAGAATTTTTTTTTTTTTTCTCTCTTTGTTTCTATTTTTTTATTTCTTTTCTTATGTTTTCCTGACTGTCTCATTTCATTGATTAGTGAAATGAGAAATGTCTTGCTCGCGTGTTGCACAAAAAGGGTCTTTGTACTCTTCCTCTGCTAATGACTCTTTCTTCCTCAAAATGATTTGAATTGTTGACCCACGTTGATAGGCTTCTCATTCAAAATGGAACAAAAGGTTCTATCTTGGATTTACTAACAAAATAGGACATATTTGGTTGGAGGGAGATGGCCTCTACAATGAGAATGAGAATGAAAATAGAAATTGGCACTTCCATTCCAATCATTTAGAT